>NC_135229.1:14224783-14372283 GCF_052324685.1 Brachyhypopomus gauderio
TTACTGCATAAAAGTACTGGGGGACAGCCCCTCCTGCAGACGCAACCCTCCTCTATAGTGCTCTGTCCCAGAGTGCCTTACTGCTGACTGGGGGACAGACCCTCCTGCTATAGGTCTCTGTCCAGAGTGCGCTTACTGCAGTACTGGGGACAGACCCTCCTGCTATAGTGTCTCTGTCCAGAGTGCCTTACTGCTAGTACTGGGGGACAGACCCTCCTGCTATAGTGTCTCTGTCCAGAGTGCCTTACTGCAAGTACTGGGGGACAGACCCTCCTGCTATAGTGTCTCTGTCCAGAGTGCCTTACTGCATACTGGGGGGACAGACCCTCCTGCTATAGTGTCTCTGTCCAGAGTGCCTTACTGCAGTACTGGGGGACAGACCCCTCCTGCTATAGTGTCTCTGTCCAGAGTGCCTTACTGCAGTACTGGGGGACAGACCCTCCTGCTATAGTGTCCTCTGTCCAGAGTGCCTTATGCAGTACTGGGGACAGACCGCTGCCTGCTGGGGGAGGTAGTGTCTCTGTCCAGAGTGCCTTACTGCAGTACTGGGGGACAGACCCTCCTGCTATAGTGTCCTCTGTCCAGAGTGCCTTACTGCAGTACTGGGGGACAGACCCTCCTGCTATAGTGTCTCTGTCCAGAGTGCCTTACTGCAGTACTGGGGGACAGACCCTCCTGCTATAGTGTCTCTGTCCAGAGTGCCTTACTGCAGTACTGGGGGACAGACCCTCCTGCTATAGTGCCTCTGTCCAGAGTGCCTTACTGCAGAACTGGGGGACAGACCCTCTGCTATAGTGTCTCTGTCCAGAGTGCCTTACTGCAGTACTGGGGGACAGACCCTCCTGCTATAGTGTCTCTGTCCAGAGTGCCTTACTGCAGTACTGGGGGACAGGACCCTCCTGCTATAGTGCCTCTGTCCAGAGTGCCTTACTGCAGTACTGGGGGACAGACCCTCCTGCTATAGTGTCTCTGTCCAGAGTGCCTTACTGCAGTACTGGGGGACAGACCCTCCTGCTATAGTGTCTCTGTCCAGAGTGCCTTACTGCAGTACTGGGGGACAGACCCTCCTGCTATAGTGCCTCTGTCCAGAGTGCCTTACTGCAGAACTGGGGGACAGACCCTCCTGCTATAGTGTCTCTGTCCAGAGTGCCTTACTGCAGTACTGGGGGACAGACCCTCCTGCTATAGGTGTCTCTGTCCAGAGTGCCTTACTGCAGTACTGGGGACAGACCCTCCTGCTATAGTGCCTCTGTCCAGAGTGCCTTACTGCAGTACTGGGGGACAGACCCTCCTGCTATAGTGTCTCTGTCCAGAGTGCCTTACTGCAGTACTGGGGGACAGACCCTCCTGCTATAGTGTCTCTGTCCAGAGTGCCTTACTGCAGTACTGGGGGACAGACCCTCCTGCTATAGTGTCTCTGTCCAGAGTGCCTTACTGCAGTACTGGGGGACAGACCCTCTGCTATAGTGCCTCTGTCCAGAGTGCCTACTGCAGTACTGGGGGACAGACCTCCTGCTAGTGCTCTGTCCAGAGTGCCTTACTGCAGTACTGGGGGACAGACCCTCCTGCTATAGTGTCTCTGTCCAGAGTGCCTTACTGCAGTACTGGGGGACAGACCCTCCTGCTATAGTGTCTCTGTCCAGAGTGCCTTACTGCAGTACTGGGGGACAGACCCTCCTGCTATAGTGTCTCTGTCCAGAGTGCCTTACTGCAGTACTGGGGGACAGACCCTCCTGCTATAGTGCTCTCTGTTCCAGAGTGCCTTACTGCAGTACTGGGGGACAGACCCTCCTGCTATAGTGTCTCTGTCCAGAGTGCCTTACTGCAGTACTGGGGGACAGACCCTCCTGCTATAGTGTCTCTGTCCAGAGTGCCTTACTGCAGTACTGGGGGACAGACCCTCCTGCTATAGTGCCTCTGTCCAGAGTGCCTTACTGCAGAACTGGGGGACAGACCCTCCTGCTATAGTGTCTCTGTCCAGAGTGCCTTACTGCAGTACTGGGGGACAGACCCTCCTGCTATAGTGTCTCTGTCCAGAGTGCCTTACTGCAGTACTGGGGGACAGACCCTCCTGCTATAGTGCCTCTGTCCAGAGTGCCTTACTGCAGTACTGGGGGACAGACCCTCCTGCTATAGTGTCTCTGTCCAGAGTGCCTTACTGCAGTACTGGGGGACAGACCCTCCTGCTATAGTGTCTCTGTCCAGAGTGCCTTACTGCAGTACTGGGGGACAGACCCTCCTGCTATAGTGCCTCTGTCCAGAGTGCCTTACTGCAGTACTGGGGGACAGACCCTCCTGCTATAGTGTCTCTGTCCAGAGTGCCTTACTGCAGTACTGGGGGACAGACCCTCCTGCTATAGTGTCTCTGTCCAGAGTGCCTTACTGCAGTACTGGGGGACAGACCCTCCTGCTATAGTGCCTCTGTCCAGAGTGCCTTACTGCAGTACTGGGGGACAGACCCTCCTGCTATAGTGTCCTCTGTCCAGAGTGCCTTACTGCAGTACTGGGGGACAGACCCTCCTGCTATAGTGTCTCTGTCCAGAGTGCCTTACTGCAGTACTGGGGGACAGACCCTCCTGCTATAGTGCCTCTGTCCAGAGTGCCTTACTGCAGTACTGGGGGACAGACCCTCCTGCTATAGTGTCTCTGTCCAGAGTGCCTTACTGCAGTACTGGGGGACAGACCCTCCTGCTATAGTGTCTCTGTCCAGAGTGCCTTACTGCAGTACTGGGGGGACAGACCCTCCTGCTATAGTGCCTCTGTCCAGAGTGCCTTACTGCAGTACTGGGGGACAGACCCTCCTGCTATAGTGTCTCTGTCCAGAGTGCCTTACTGCAGTACTGGGGGACAGACCCTCCTGCTATAGTGTCTCTGTCCAGAGTGCCTTACTGCAGTACTGGGGGACAGACCCTCCTGCTATAGTGCCTCTGTCCAGAGTGCCTTACTGCAGTACTGGGGGACAGACCCTCCTGCTATAGTGTCTCTGTCCAGAGTGCCTTACTGCAGTACTGGGGGACAGACCCTCCTGCTATAGTGTCTCTGTCCAGAGTGCCTTACTGCAGTACTGGGGGGACAGACCCTCCTGCTATAGTGCCTCTGTCCAGAGTGCCTTACTGCAGTACTGGGGGACAGACCCTCCTGCTATAGTGTCTCTGTCCAGAGTGCCTTACTGCAGTACTGGGGACAGACCCTCCTGCTATAGTGTCTCTGTCCAGAGTGCCTTACTGCAGTACTGGGGGACAGACCCTCCTGCTATAGTGCCTCTGTCCAGAGTGCCTTACTGCAGTACTGGGGGACAGACCCTCCTGCTATAGTGTCTCTGTCCAGAGTGCCTTACTGCAGTACTGGGGGACAGACCCTCCTGCTATAGTGTCTCTGTCCAGAGTGCCTTACTGCAGTACTGGGGGGACAGACCCTCCTGCTATAGTGCCTCTGTCCAGAGTGCCTTACTGCAGTACTGGGGGGACAGACCCTCCTGCTATAGTGTCTCTGTCCAGAGTGCCTTACTGCAGTACTGGGGACAGACCCTCCTGCTATAGTGTCCTCTGTCCAGAGTGCCTTACTGCAGTACTGGGGGACAGACCCTCCTGCTATAGTGTCTCTGTCCAGAGTGCCTTACTGCAGTACTGGGGGACAGACCCTCCTGCTATAGTGCTCTGTCCAGAGTGCCTTACTGCAGTACTGGGGGACAGACCCTCCTGCTATAGTGTCTCTGTCCAGAGTGCCTTACTGCAGTACTGGGGGGACAGACCCTCCTGCTATAGTGTCTCTGTCCAGAGTGCCTTACTGCAGTACTGGGGGACAGACCCTCCTGCTATAGTGTCTCTGTCCAGAGTGCCTTACTGCAGTACTGGGGGACAGACCCTCCTGCTATAGTGTCTCTGTCCAGAGTGCCTTACTGCAGTACTGGGGGACAGACCCTCCTGCTATAGTGTCTCTGTCCAGAGTGCCTTACTGCAGTACTGGGGGACAGACCCTCCTGCTATAGTGTCTCTGTCCAGAGTGCCTTACTGCAGGTACTGGGGGACAGGACCCTCCTTGCTATAGTGTCTCTGTCCAGAGTGCCTTACTGCAGTACTGGGGGACAGACCCTCCTGCTATAGTGTCTCTGTCCAGAGTGCCTTACTGCAGTACTGGGGGACAGACCCTCCTGCTATAGTGCCTCTGTCCAGAGTGCCTTACTGCAGTACTGGGGGGACAGACCCTCCTGCTATAGTGTCTCTGTCCAGAGTGCCTTACTGCAGTACTGGGGGACAGACCCTCCTGCTATAGTGTCTCTGTCCAGAGTGCCTTACTGCAGTACTGGGGGACAGACCCTCCTGCTATAGTGCCTCTGTCCAGAGTGCCTTACTGCAGTACTGGGGGACAGACCCTCCTGCTATAGTGTCTCTGTCCAGAGTGCCTTACTGCAGTACTGGGGGACAGACCCTCCTGCTATAGTGTCTCTGTCCAGAGTGCCTTACTGCAGTACTGGGGGACAGACCCTCCTGCTATAGTGCCTCTGTCCAGAGTGCCTTACTGCAGTACTGGGGGACAGACCCTCCTGCTATAGTGTCTCTGTCCAGAGTGCCTTACTGCAGTACTGGGGGACAGACCCTCCTGCTATAGTGTCTCTGTCCAGAGTGCCTTACTGCAGTACTGGGGGACAGACCCTCCTGCTATAGTGCCTCTGTCCAGAGTGCCTTACTGCAGTACTGGGGGACAGACCCTCCTGCTATAGTGTCTCTGTCCAGAGTGCCTTACTGCAGTACTGGGGGACAGACCCTCCTGCTATAGTGTCTCTGTCCAGAGTGCCTTACTGCAGTACTGGGGGACAGACCCTCCTGCTATAGTGCCTCTGTCCAGAGTGCCTTACTGCAGTACTGGGGGACAGACCCTCCTGCTATAGTGTCTCTGTCCAGAGTGCCTTACTGCAGTACTGGGGGACAGACCCTCCTGCTATAGTGTCTCTGTCCAGAGTGCCTTACTGCAGTACTGGGGGACAGACCCTCCTGCTATAGTGTCTCTGTCCAGAGTGCCTTACTGCAGTACTGGGGGACAGACCCTCCTGCTATAGTGTCTCTGTCCAGAGTGCCTTACTGCAGTACTGGGGGACAGACCCTCCTGCTATAGTGTCTCTGTCCAGAGTGCCTTACTGCAGTACTGGGGGGACAGACCCTCCTGCTATAGTGTCTCTGTCCAGAGTGCCTTACTGCAGTACTGGGGGACAGACCCTCCTGCTATAGTGTCTCTGTCCAGAGTGCCTTACTGCAGTACTGGGGGACAGACCCTCCTGCTATAGTGTCTCTGTCCAGAGTGCCTTACTGCAGTACTGGGGGACAGACCCTCCTGCTATAGTGTCTCTGTCCAGAGTGCCTTACTGCAGTACTGGGGGACAGACCCTCCTGCTATAGTGTCTCTGTCCAGAGTGCCTTACTGCAGTACTGGGGGACAGACCCTCCTGCTATAGTGTCTCTGTCCAGAGTGCCTTACTGCAGTACTGGGGGACAGACCCTCCTGCTATAGTGTCTCTGTCCAGAGTGCCTTACTGCAGTACTGGGGGACAGACCCTCCTGCTATAGTGTCCTCTGTCCAGAGTGCCTTACTGCAGTACTGGGGGACAGACCCTCCTGCTATAGTGTCCTCTGTCCAGAGTGCCTTACTGCAGTACTGGGGGACAGACCCTCCTGCTATAGTGTCTCTGTCCAGAGTGCCTTACTGCAGTACTGGGGGACAGACCCTCCTGCTATAGTGTCTCTGTCCAGAGTGCCTTACTGCAGTACTGGGGGACAGACCCTCCTGCTATAGTGCTCTGTCCAGAGTGCCTTACTGCAGTACTGGGGGACAGACCCTCCTGCTATAGTGTCTCTGTCCAGAGTGCCTTACTGCAGTACTGGGGGACAGACCCTCCTGCTATAGTGCCTCTGTCCAGAGTGCCTTACTGCAGTACTGGGGGACAGACCCTCCTGCTATAGTGTCTCTGTCCAGAGTGCCTTACTGCAGTACTGGGGGACAGACCCTCCTGCTATAGTGTCTCTGTCCAGAGTGCCTTACTGCAGTACTGGGGGACAGACCCTCCTGCTATAGTGCCTCTGTCCAGAGTGCCTTACTGCAGTACTGGGGGACAGACCCTCCTGCTATAGTGTCTCTGTCCAGAGTGCCTTACTGCAGTACTGGGGGACAGACCCTCCTGCTATAGTGTCTCTGTCCAGAGTGCCTTACTGCAGTACTGGGGGACAGACCCTCCTGCTATAGTGCTCTCTGTCCAGAGTGCCTTACTGCAGTACTGGGGGACAGACCCCCTTCCTGCTATAGTGTCTCTGTCCAGAGTGCCTTACTGCAGTACTGGGGGACAGACCCTCCTGCTATAGTGTCTCTGTCCAGAGTGCCTTACTGCAGTACTGGGGGACAGACCCTCCTGCTATAGTGCTCTCTGTCCAGAGTGCCTTACTGCAGTACTGGGGGACAGACCCTCCTGCTATAGTGTCTCTGTCCAGAGTGCCTTACTGCAGTACTGGGGGACAGACCCTCCTGCTATAGTGTCTCTGTCCAGAGTGCCTTACTGCAGTACTGGGGGACAGACCCTCCTGCTATAGTGTCTCTGTCCAGAGTGCCTTACTGCAGTACTGGGGGACAGACCCTCCTGCTATAGTGTCTCTGTCCAGAGTGCCTTACTGCAGTACTGGGGGACAGACCCCTCCTGCTATAGTGTCTCTGTCCAGAGTGCCTTACTGCAGTACTGGGGGACAGACCCTCCTGCTATAGTGTCTCTGTCCAGAGTGCCTTACTGCAGTACTGGGGGACAGACCCTCCTGCTATAGTGTCTCTGTCCAGAGTGCCTTACTGCAGTACTGGGGGACAGACCCTCCTGCTATAGTGTCTCTGTCCAGAGTGCCTTACTGCAGTACTGGGGGACAGACCCTCCTGCTATAGTGCCTCTGTCCAGAGTGCCTTACTGCAGTACTGGGGGACAGACCCTCCTGCTATAGTGTCTCTGTCCAGAGTGCCTTACTGCAGTACTGGGGGACAGACCCTCCTGCTATAGTGTCTCTGTCCAGAGTGCCTTACTGCAGTACTGGGGGACAGACCCTCCTGCTATAGTGCCTCTGTCCAGAGTGCCTTACTGCAAGTACTGGGGGACAGACCCTCCTGCTATAGTGTCTCTGTCCAGAGTGCCTTACTGCAGTACTGGGGGGACAGACCCTCCTGCTATAGTGTCTCTGTCCAGAGTGCCTTACTGCAGTACTGGGGGACAGACCCTCCTGCTATAGTGCCTCTGTCCAGAGTGCCTTACTGCAGTACTGGGGGACAGACCCTCCTGCTATAGTGTCTCTGTCCAGAGTGCCTTACTGCAGTACTGGGGGGACAGACCCTCCTGCTATAGTGTCTCTGTCCAGAGTGCCTTACTGCAGTACTGGGGGACAGACCCTCCTGCTATAGTGCCTCTGTCCAGAGTGCCTTACTGCAGTACTGGGGGACAGACCCTCCTGCTATAGTGTCTCTGTCCAGAGTGCCTTACTGCAGTACTGGGGGACAGACCCTCCTGCTATAGTGTCCTCTGTCCAGAGTGCCTTACTGCAGTACTGGGGGACAGACCCTCCTGCTATAGTGCCTCTGTCCAGAGTGCCTTACTGCAGTACTGGGGGACAGACCCTCCTGCTATAGTGTCTCTGTCCCAGAGTGCCTTACTGCAGTACTGGGGGACAGACCCTCCTGCTATAGTGTCTCTGTCCAGAGTGCCTTACTGCAGTACTGGGGGACAGACCCTCCTGCTATAGTGTCCTCTGTCCAGAGTGCCTTACTGCAGTACTGGGGGACAGACCCTCCTGCTATAGTGTCTCTGTCCAGAGTGCCTTACTGCAGTACTGGGGGACAGACCCTCCTGCTATAGTGTCTCTGTCCAGAGTGCCTTACTGCAGTACTGGGGGGACAGACCCTCCTGCTATAGTGCCTCTGTCCAGAGTGCCTTACTGCAGTACTGGGGGACAGACCCTCCTGCTATAGTGTCTCTGTCCAGAGTGCCTTACTGCAGTACTGGGGGACAGACCCTCCTGCTATAGTGCCTCTGTCCAGAGTGCCTTACTGCAGTACTGGGGGACAGACCCTCCTGCTATAGTGCCTCTGTCCAGAGTGCCTTACTGCAGTACTGGGGGACAGACCCTCCTGCTATAGTGTCTCTGTCCAGAGTGCCTTACTGCAGTACTGGGGGACAGACCCTCCTGCTATAGTGTCTCTGTCCAGAGTGCCTTACTGCAGTACTGGGGGACAGACCCTCCTGCTATAGTGCTCTGTCCAGAGTGCCTTACTGCAGTACTGGGGGACAGACCCTCCTGCTATAGTGTCTCTGTCCAGAGTGCCTTACTGCAGTACTGGGGGACAGACCCTCCTGCTATAGTGTCCTCTGTCCAGAGTGCCTTACTGCAGTACTGGGGGACAGACCCTCCTGCTATAGTGTCTCTGTCCCAGAGTGCCTTACTGCAGTACTGGGGGACAGACCCTCCTGCTATAGTGTCTCTGTCCAGAGTGCCTTACTGCAGTACTGGGGGACAGACCCTCCTGCTATAGTGTCTCTGTCCAGAGTGCCTTACTGCAGTACTGGGGGACAGACCCTCCTGCTATAGTGTCTCTGTCCAGAGTGCCTTACTGCAGTACTGGGGGACAGACCCTCCTCTGCTATAGTGTCTCTGTCCAGAGTGCCTTACTGCAGTACTGGGGGACAGACCCTCCTGCTATAGTGTCCTCTGTCCAGAGTGCCTTACTGCAGTACTGGGGGACAGACCCTCCTGCTATAGTGTCTCTGTCCAGAGTGCCTTACTGCAGTACTGGGGACAGACCCTCCTGCTATAGTGCTTCTGTCCAGAGTGCCTTACTGCAGTACTGGGGGACAGACCCTCCTGCTATAGTGTCTCTGTCCAGAGTGCCTTACTGCAGTACTGGGGGACAGACCCTCCTGCTATAGTGTCTCTGTCCAGAGTGCCTTACTGCAGAACTGGGGGGACAGACCCTCCTGCTATAGTGTCTCTGTCCAGAGTGCCTTACTGCAGTACTGGGGGACAGACCCTCCTGCTATAGTGTCTCTGTCCAGAGTGCCTTACTGCAGTACTGGGGGACAGACCCTCCTGCTATAGTGCCTCTGTCCAGAGTGCCTTACTGCAGTACTGGGGGACAGACCCTCCTGCTATAGTGTCCTCTGTCCAGAGTGCCTTACTGCAGTACTGGGGGACAGACCCTCCTGCTATAGTGTCTCTGTCCAGAGTGCCTTACTGCAGTACTGGGGGACAGACCCTCCTGCTATAGTGTCTCTGTCCAGAGTGCCTTACTGCAGTACTGGGGGACAGACCCTCCTGCTATAGTGTCTCTGTCCAGAGTGCCTTACTGCAGTACTGGGGGACAGACCCTCCTGCTATAGTGTCTCTGTCCAGAGTGCCTTACTGCAGTACTGGGGGACAGACCCTCCTGCTATAGTGTCTCTGTCCAGAGTGCCTTACTGCAGTACTGGGGGACAGACCCTCCTGCTATAGTGTCCTCTGTCCAGAGTGCCTTACTGCAGAACTGGGGGACAGACCCTCCTGCTATAGTGTCTCTGTCCAGAGTGCCTTACTGCAGTACTGGGGGACAGACCCTCCTGCTATAGTGTCTCTGTCCAGAGTGCCTTACTGCAGTACTGGGGGACAGACCCTCCTGCTATAGTGCTCTCTGTCCAGAGTGCCTTACTGCAGTACTGGGGGACAGACCCTCCTGCTATAGTGCCTCTGTCCAGAGTGCCTTACTGCAGTACTGGGGGACAGACCCTCCTGCTATAGTGTCTCTGTCCAGAGTGCCTTACTGCAGTACTGGGGGACAGACCCTCCTGCTATAGTGTCTCTGTCCAGAGTGCCTTACTGCAGTACTGGGGGACAGACCCTCCTGCTATAGCTGTTCTGTCCAGAGTGCCTTACTGCAGTACTGGGGGACAGACCCTCCTGCTATAGTGTCTCTGTCCAGAGTGCCTTACTGCAGTACTGGGGGACAGACCCTCCTGCTATAGTGTCTCTGTCCAGAGTGCCTTACTGCAGTACTGGGGGACAGACCCTCCTGCTATAGTGTCTCTGTCCAGAGTGCCTTACTGCAGTACTGGGGGACAGACCCTCCTGCTATAGTGTCCTCTGTCCAGAGTGCCTTACTGCAGAACTGGGGGACAGACCCTCCTGCTATAGTGTCCTCTGTCCAGAGTGCCTTACTGCAGTACTGGGGGACAGACCCTCCTGCTATAGTGTCTCTGTCCAGAGTGCCTTACTGCAGTACTGGGGGACAGACCCTCCTGCTATAGTGTCTCTGTCCAGAGTGCCTTACTGCAGTACTGGGGGACAGACCCTCCTGCTATAGTGTCTCTGTCCAGAGTGCCTTACTGCAGTACTGGGGGACAGACCCTCCTGCTATAGTGCCTCTGTCCAGAGTGCCTTACTGCAGAACTGGGGGACAGACCCTCCTGCTATAGTGTCTCTGTCCAGAGTGCCTTACTGCAGTACTGGGGGACAGACCCTCCTGCTATAGTGTCTCTGTCCAGAGTGCCTTACTGCAGTACTGGGGGACAGACCCTCCTGCTATAGTGCCTCTGTCCAGAGTGCCTTACTGCAGTACTGGGGGACAGACCCCTCCTGCTATAGTGTCTCTGTCCAGAGTGCCTTACTGCAGTACTGGGGGACAGACCCTCCTGCTATAGTGTCTCTGTCCAGAGTGCCTTACTGCAGTACTGGGGGACAGACCCTCCTGCTATAGTGCCTCTGTCCAGAGTGCCTTACTGCAGAACTGGGGGACAGACCCTCCTGCTATAGTGTCTCTGTCCAGAGTGCCTTACTGCAGTACTGGGGGACAGACCCTCCTGCTATAGTGTCTCTGTCCAGAGTGCCTTACTGCAGTACTGGGGACAGACCCTCCTGCTATAGTGTCCTCTGTCCAGAGTGCCTTACTGCAGTACTGGGGGACAGACCCTCCTGCTATAGTGTCTCTGTCCAGAGTGCCTTACTGCAGTACTGGGGGACAGACCCTCCTGCTATAGTGTCTCTGTCCAGAGTGCCTTACTGCAGTACTGGGGGACAGACCCTCCTGCTATAGTGCCTCTGTCCAGAGTGCCTTACTGCAGTACTGGGGGACAGACCCTCCTGCTATAGTGTCTCTGTCCAGAGTGCCTTACTGCAGTACTGGGGGACAGACCCCTCCTGCTATAGTGTCTCTGTCCAGAGTGCCTTACTGCAGTACTGGGGGACAGACCCTCCTGCTATAGTGTCTCTGTCCAGAGTGCCTTACTGCAGTACTGGGGGACAGACCCTCCTGCTATAGTGCTCTGTCCAGAGTGCCTTACTGCAGTACTGGGACAGACCCTCGCTATAGTGTCTCTGTCCAGAGTGCCTTACTGCAGTACTGGGGGACAGACCCTCCTGCTATAGTGCCTCTGTCCAGAGTGCCTTACTGCAGTACTGGGGGACAGACCCTCCTGCTATAGTGTCTCTGTCCAGAGTGCCTTACTGCAGTACTGGGGGACAGACCCTCCTGCTATAGTGCCTCTGTCCAGAGTGCCTTACTGCAGTACTGGGGGACAGACCCTCCTGCTATAGTGCCTCTGTCCAGAGTGCCTTACTGCAGTACTGGGGGGACAGACCCTCCTGCTATAGTGTCTCTGTCCAGAGTGCCTTACTGCAGTACTGGGGGACAGACCCTCCTGCTATAGTGTCTCTGTCCAGAGTGCCTTACTGCAGTACTGGGGACAGACCCTCCTGCTATAGTGCCTCTGTCCAGAGTGCCTTACTGCAGTACTGGGGACAGACCCTCCTGCTATAGTGTCTCTGTCCAGAGTGCCTTACTGCAGTACTGGGGGACAGACCCTCCTGCTATAGTGCCTCTGTCCAGAGTGCCTTACTGCAGTACTGGGGGACAGACCCTCCTGCTATAGTGTCTCTGTCCAGAGTGCCTTACTGCAGTACTGGGGGACAGACCCTCCTGCTATAGTGTCTCTGTCCAAGTGCCTTACTGCAGTACTGGGGACAGACCCTCCTGCTATAGTGTCTCTGTCCAGAGTGCCTTACTGCAGTACTGGGGGACAGACCCTCCTGCTATAGTGTCTCTGTCCAGAGTGCCTTACTGCAGTACTGGGGGACAGACCCTCCTGCTATAGTGCTTCTGTCCAGAGTGCCTTACTGCAGTACTGGGGGACAGACCCTCCTGCTATAGTGTCTCTGTCCAGAGTGCCTTACTGCAGTACTGGGGGACAGACCCTCCTGCTATAGTGTCTCTGTCCAGAGTGCCTTACTGCAGTACTGGGGGACAGACCCTCCTGCTATAGTGCTTCTGTCCAGAGTGCCTTACTGCAGTACTGGGGGACAGACCCTCCTGCTATAGTGTCTCTGTCCAGAGTGCCTTACTGCAGTACTGGGGGACAGACCCTCCTGCTATAGTGTCTTGTCCAGAGTGCCTTACTGCAGAACTGGGGGACAGACCCTCCTGCTATAGTGTCTCTGTCCAGAGTGCCTTACTGCAGTACTGGGGGACAGACCCTCCTGCTATAGTGCCTCTGTCCAGAGTGCCTTACTGCAGTACTGGGGGACAGACCCTCCTGCTATAGTGTCTCTGTCCAGAGTGCCTTACTGCAGAACTGGGGGACAGACCCTCCTGCTATAGTGTCTCTGTCCAGAGTGCCTTACTGCAGTACTGGGGGACAGACCCTCCTGCTATAGTGTCTCTGTCCAGAGTGCCTTACTGCAGTACTGGGGGACAGACCCTCCTGCTATAGTGTCTCTGTCCAGAGTGCCTTACTGCAGTACTGGGGGACAGACCCTCCTGCTATAGTGTCTCTGTCCAGAGTGCCTTACTGCAGTACTGGGGGACAGACCCTCCTGCTATAGTGTCTCTGTCCAGAGTGCCTTACTGCAGTACTGGGGGACAGACCCTCCTGCTATAGTGTCTCTGTCCAGAGTGCCTTACTGCAGTACTGGGGGACAGACCCTCCTGCTATAGTGCCTCTGTCCAGAGTGCCTTACTGCAGAACTGGGGGACAGACCCTCCTGCTATAGTGTCTCTGTCCAGAGTGCCTTACTGCAGTACTGGGGGACAGACCCTCCTGCTATAGTGTCTCTGTCCAGAGTGCCTTACTGCAGTACTGGGGGACAGACCCTCCTGCTATAGTGCCTCTGTCCAGAGTGCCTTACTGCAGTACTGGGGGACAGACCCTCCTGCTATAGTGTCTCTGTCCAGAGTGCCTTACTGCAGTACTGGGGGACAGACCCTCCTGCTATATTGCCTCTGTCCACAAGTGCAGTGAAAAATGGTCTTTATTACAATAAAAACAGTAGCAAATAACATGAATCTACTCCTGCTTCAGCAGAGCCAGACTAAACACCCAGCAACAGAAGAACACACCATTAATACATCTGAAAATACTGCCTCCCACCTAAAGCTCCTCCAGTGAAGGTTAGGTGTGTCTGACCATTATCACTGTTAGCATGAAACTACCACTCACTTTCAGCTATGATGATTGAATTGAGATGTCTAGGCCACAGTGTATGATGATCGTTGATCTCACTATCAAAATCCCTTTGTTGATCATGTCTGCGGGTCCTACAGCCAGAGCCGCATTGCTTGTTCATATTTTAGTAAATAAGTCAGATGGTCTCCTCATTTCAATGGAGACTCCCAGGGGTTAATGATGATGATGATGATGATGATGATGATACAGTCGAGTACAGTCAGGTAAACCTTTGGGTCCATTCCGTCATTTCTTACACTATAGAATCCACCATGGCGTTTCTGATAAGATTCCACGTTGTTTCCTTCAGTATATTATTTCCTCTGGCGTGGACCTGACACTCATACATTTCTTTAGACTTGTTTTAGGCTGGCAGCCCCCCCGCCAACTCTTCTGCCCCCCCCGCCAGCTCTTCTGCCCCCCCCAACTCTTCTGCCCCCCTCGCCAACTCTTCTGCCCCCCCCGCCAACTCTTCTGCCCCCCCCAACTCTTCTGCCCCCCCCGCCAGCTCTTCTGCCCCCCCAACTCTTCTGCCCCCCCCGCCAACTCTTCTGCCCCCCCCAACTCTTCTGCCCCCCCGCCAACTCTTCTGCCCCCCCAACTCTTCTGCCCCCCCCACCAACTCTTCTGCCCCCCCCACCAACTCTTCTGCCCCCCCCTGCTAACTCTTCTGCCCCCCCCAACTCTTCTG
This sequence comes from Brachyhypopomus gauderio, assembly GCF_052324685.1. Taxonomy (NCBI): domain Eukaryota; kingdom Metazoa; phylum Chordata; class Actinopteri; order Gymnotiformes; family Hypopomidae; genus Brachyhypopomus; species Brachyhypopomus gauderio. The sequence goes on from NC_135229.1 coordinate 14,238,952, forward strand.
CCCCCCGCCAGCTCTTTTGCCCCCCCCCAACTCTTCTGCCCCCCCCGCCAACTCTTCTGCCCCCCCGCCAGCTCTTCTGACGGAGAGGTTACTGCTGTTTTTTAAGCAGACTTAATGTAGGGAAACGGATGTGTGGACAGATTCTGGATGGGTTTGCCTGGCTGGTAGCATGTTTAACAAACACAGGAGCCCAGAGGTAATATGTGCTGATACAAAAGGACACCCATGGTTACAGGTGTGTGTGCAGGCGCAGATAGCTAGCAGATTCGGATGGGCTGCAAGGCGTTTACCTGGAGGGAGGTTCAGAGGGCATGTTCCAGGGATGAGGGAGGGGCTGTGGCCTGCTGGAACGACAACACATGACAGAGACACACTGAGCATGTGCAGAACTCTGAATAAAGAGAGAGGAATTATCAGAACTTTCAGCGGAGTGGTGGTGAGGACTTTTCAAAGCCGCATCAAGTCTTAGATTACACAATAGGAGCGACTGCAGCCGACACGCCCAGCACCACACTTACCTCAACACGAGGATGTGCTCACCACGGTACCACTCCAGCGAGGACTCACACCACCCCCCGGTACCACCACAGCAAGACCAGCGCGGGGTTCATAGACTCCTCCCCCCACGTTAGTGTCGCCCGAGCACCTGTGGATGTGGTGTAACACAACACATGACCCAACACAACAAATCAACACAACACAACACAACAAATCAACACAACACACAACACAACACAACAAATCAACACAACAACACAACACAACACAACAAATCAACACAACACATCAACACAACACAACAAATCAACACAACACAACACAACAAATCAACACAACAAATCAACACAACACATAACCCAACACAACAAATCAACACAACACAACAAATCAACACAACACATGACCCAACACAACAAATCAACACAACACAACAAATCAACACAACACATGACCCAACACAACAAATCAACACAACACATGACCCAACACAACAAATCAACACAACACATGACCCACCACAACAAATCAACACGACACATGACCCAACACAACAAATCAACACAACACATGACCCAACACAACAAATCAACACAACAAATCAACACAACACATGACCCAACACAACAAATCAACACAACACAACAAATCAACACAACACACAACACAACACAACAAATCAACACAACAAATCAACACAACACAACAAATCAACACAACACAACAAATCAACACAACACATAACCCAACACAACAAATCAACACAACACAACAAATCAACACAACACATGACACAACACATCAACACAACACATGACACAACACAACACATGACCCAACACAACACAACACATGACCCAACACAACACATGACCCAACACAACACAACAAATCAACACAACACATGACCCAACACAACACAACAAATCAACACAACACATGATCCAACACAACACATGACCCAACACAACACATGACCCAGCACAACACAACACATGACCCAACACAACACATGACCCAATGCAACACATGACACAACACAACATATGACCCAACACAACATATGACCCAACACAACACATGACACAACACAACACATATCGCAGCGGTACAAATGTGATCAGAGCGCGGACCAACGGAATATACGCAAACACAGAAAATATTTAAAACACGTTCTTGTCATTTCTTCATCCTCCCATCTCTCTCTCTCTCTCTCTCTCTCTCTCTCTATATATATATATATATATATATATATATATATATATATATATATATATATATATATATATATATATATATATACACCTTTTCTTCAATCACCTGCTTTAACGGTCGAGAGGAGTTGGCAGCTCGCGCAGCTGTCGTTACTTCGGCCCGTTTTGAAACGTTTGCAACGATTTTATTTGTCCGTGAATATAAAACCCCACAACGCGCGCGCCGAATAAGCGCGTCGTGCACGCGCGGCAGCAGCGGCGTTGGCCCACGCGCAGGCGCGCTCACGTCTACGTCAGGTCTCCTAGCAACAGTACAGCTCAGCAGCCATAACGGGTGTTTGGAGGTAGACAGAATCAAAGTTTTGACCTTGTGAGATGTAAAATGAATATTTGCAGCCACTCGCCTCACTGCGGCGTCCAGAAATATCTTGTAGTCGTTTGTAACGTAAGCGGTTGTGGCCGTTATATCGCTCTACCTCCGCTCCACTCGCAGCTCCGGAGTCTCTGATGTCGGGACGGAGCGTGAAGTCGCCTGGCCCCGCCCTCTTCGCGTCACGTGCACTACACTAGATCACGTGAGGCAGCGAGGCCACGCCCAGTCCTGCTGCTTTACATCCTGCACTTCTCGCTAGTTCATATATAGGAATTATAAACATAATATATATATAATTATAATTAGGCATCTACTATTTTGAATGTGTGTGTATGCGTGTGTGTGTGTGTGTGTGTGTGTGTATGAGTGTGTGAACGTGTGTGCGCGCGCACGCATGTGTCTGTGCGCGCGCGTGTGTGTTTGTGTGTTTATACTCGTGTGTGTGTTTATACTCATGTGTGTGTGTTTATACCCATGTTCTTTATGGGTGTGTTTATATGCGCAGTAACTACTAATCTACTGCACACCAACCCTACCGTAGGTGTAATTACAGTGTCTGCCATTTACTGCGTTATTCATCACTTCAGACCACAGAATCACTGCTGACCAGGGAAAACATTTCTGTTCTTTTTAATGGATTAGATATTTATCTATTTATTTATTTAATTAATTAAATTACTATCCAATCCTTTATTTATTTATTTATTTAGAACTTATTTTAAAAGCAAAGACTGTAAGGATGAACATAATTCATCAGCTGTGTCTAGAAGTGCCCACAGAGTACTTGTAGTAATACAGGAAGTCTGTGGAAGGAAACCAGATGGACCAGTCTGAGCGCTGTTCTGAGGGGGAGGGGTTACACTGAACCGAAAGACAGACTGAAGGATGTTTTTGTTGGGAGGGGCTGAGAGTTAAAAAAGTAAGGACACAAAGGAAGATAAAAACAGACCAGTGTCTTTACAAAATACATCTTCGGTGTGGTTTGGGTGGGAGAGTTCAACGCGCAGAACTGTAAATGTACAACTGGCAGCCCTTCACTGCCTCACTTGACTTCTGATATCACAGGAACTTGCTGATATCTTTTCTTAATGCTTCCTTCAGCTCTCAAGCCTGCCATGGATTCCTTCAATTCTGTAATGCGCTTTTTCACCAACCAGAAGAGCACCATTGGGTATGCCTCCTTGGCCATCGCCACCATCGGTGGGGAGAGACTCTTCTCCCTGTTTTCCTTCCAGTGCCCGTGTAACAGACAGCAGAACCTGGCTTACGGGCTGACGTACCTGCTGGGTCCGGCCGTGGTGCTGCTCTGCGTGGGCCTGTTCATGAGCACGCCCCTGTGGCGCCTCTACACCGGCTGCTGTCTGAACCCGCTGAAGCTCTGCCCCAAGGGGAACTTTGTCGGCTGCTGCTCTAAGCTCTTCAGGGTGCTGATGACAGCTCTGGTAGCCCCTATAATGTGGCTGAGTGTGGCGCTGTTGAATGGAACCTTCTACGAGTGTGCTGTGAGTGGCATAAACAGTCAGGAGGTCGTGGACCTCTTCTGTAAGAACATGACCAGCACGTGTGAGCAGGAGTTGGCCAAAGTACCATGCCTGAAGTCCAATCTCCCTGTGGTGGAGACCACTGAACTTCTTCTTATGCTTCGAGCTCAATCCCAGGTTAGTGCACTTGAATTAAATGCACCTGAATCCACATGTTCTGAACTTAGGAAGATTCTCTTGTTTTTAAATATTCTATGTGACATGGTACTCTCTATTGAAGATTCTGTGTCAGTGCATAACAAATTGTTTTGATTGATATGTTTTGTCTGAAATAAGGTTTCATGGTTGTCGGTTATCAACAATCTGATAGCTGTTTATTTTTAATCCAGATCCTTGGCTGGTCCCTGATCATAACAGCCGCTTTGGTCGGGCTGATCGGAACATGTTACCGCAACTGCCGCTCTAAGGTGAGCTACCTGCAGCTTACCTTCTGGAAGATCTACATGAATAAGGAGAGGGAGAAGTTTGACGCGTATGCGGAAGACTACGCTACCAAGCTGGCTGACCGCAACCTGAAGAGCTTCTTTGAGAACCGAGAGCCAGAAGCTTTTACCTTCCCCAACCATAAAGCTTGGGAGGCCATCTCATCTGTGTACGTGTACCGGCACAGTGACCAGTGCTACAGCACACTGCAGCGGTACGTGGAACATCCTGACCGTGACTACAGCCCGGAGACAGCCCGGCTGGATGGAGAACACAGCTTGTACTAGTCCAGGGAGAAACGTGGGGCTTTACCAACACAGCTACATCTTTAAAATGCTCTTACGGATCTTTGGAACCATTTGACCACTACAGGTACTGAATGAAGAGGAGAAATTATCAGGCCCAGACATTGTTTCATCTTTACAGGATCTATGTCTATATTGGTCATGTCTTCTTCTGATAACCAAACACTTTTGAAATGCTTAAATATTGTTCCTTTTTTACTTGCTCCTTGTTTGTCTAACAACTTCTGACAACTGCTAATAAATCCAAAGAATTACATTTAATTGTCCAACATGCTTTGTTATTGAACAGATTAATATACCTTTTAATTGCAAAATCAATACAAAGCTGTGAAGTGAAGGTTACTGACTGAATCTCATTCCCATGTGGACTATTCTCACCCTGAGTGCTCAGTTGTAATATGAGTTATAACTGATGACGCCGTTTAGCTGTTCAGAGAAAGAACACAATAGTTCCTGTTTGATGTTGCTAAGCTCTTGTTTAGTTGTTTCATCATCGTATTGTCACGATGACTTGCTGACCAATTGCCTAAATATGTTTAACACTGATGAATCTGATGAGACATGATGCCTGCACCTCTGAATCATTTTTTAGCGTTCACATTAAATATGAGGCCACCATTTATCATAAGTGATGTCACTTTAGGTCACCTTGATTAGCCTACACAATGTTTGGGAACAAAAAGATAATTTTAAAGTATGGATGTCTTTGTCATTGTGAAAGCTATAAGAGTGGCATTTTTGGAGACTCAGCTAATCATCACTGATATGGAACCAGTGAGAACCATCCTCTGGAAAAAAAATGATATAGCTTTAGTCACCCAATAAACCCTGCTGATATCTCATTTTACGTTCCAGATCAATCTTACTGGTACGTTTCAACTATATGTGATTGTGTAAAAAGATAGTTTAGGATGTTCTTGAAGCATGTTGGATCATATTTGCATGATCTAGAGCATGTTTTTATTTTCTCTGAGTGACAAAGCAGCGAGTTGTTTTGCAGAAAGCAGCCCTGCCATGAGGTAGCAGGAAACGTACACTCATCTGAGGTTTACCACTGCGAAACTACAGTTTAATGCCAGGTTTCGATCAGCTTAAAGGAAGAGCAAAACTTTACGTTTGACTTTTGTTTTATAATTATTCCATTATGGCAGTAAAATATATTTCTGCTATTTCTGAACTACCTATCAAAATATTTTTATAGAGATTAATACCAAGGGTGTTTCTAGGATTAATTCCAGATTATAGTGATTAATTCCAGGGATGTAGTTAGGAGTTCCACATGTGTCCTTCCCCAAAGTAGTCATTTTTAAATATATATTCATAGGCAACATTTTCACACCATCTGAAGATCACACGCTTTCTCACATACTGCTTTGCAAATTATTATTATTAATAATAATAATAATAATAATAATAATAATAATAATAATAATAATAATATTATTAGTTATTAATTAGACATACTTTTATTCAACACCATGTCAGGCAGAGGAATTTGCATTGGTATGGAAAAATCTGCTACACAGACTCCAAACCACAGCGTTGAGTCTTCTGGAGGTGTCATGGGCTTCATTCAGTATAACAGAGACAAAGATATGATGACCACGATGACCATGATGACCATGTGATGTGAAGAGCTTGCCATGTTGTGGTTTCTGATATGAAGTGAGTGGGCTGGGCTTGTTTTGATGCCCCAATGGTTTAGTGCAGACTATTTTACATCATTTCCTGTGTATAATTGCAAACACACACACACACACACACACACACGTTTTACTCATTTAGCATACAAACATGTAAAGGAAGGAGAATTGCTATGGCTCTGGCTGTAGGAGCAGAAGACATATTCAACTTAAAGAGATTTTGATAGTGAGATCAACAACTAAGGAACTAAGGGAACTAGCCTAGACATGCAGGCGACAGAACTCATTTTGCAGTCAGTCATCATATGCACATCGTGCATGGATGTGCTTTAGGTGGGAAGCGGTATATTCAAATGCATGTATGGTGCGTTCTTCTATTGCTGACTGTTCCGTATGGCTCTAGTTTTATAGGCTTGTTTTAGTTTATGCTTTCTGACGTAGGCAACCCATAAAAACTGGCTGAGTTATTTTCTTTCCCTGTTAGTGGGTTGGTGGGTACCAGAGACCGTATATATATCATCAGTGTTATTACTTTTTCATAATAATAATAATAACAACTAATTTAAAAAATATCAGCAACTAACATTACAAATTCTAAGGCTGTCCTGGAAGAATAAATGTTATTGAAAGGCTCGTAATTCCTGTTAGCACCGTGTACACAGAGCGCCTCTGAACACACGGGAAGCCAGGACTCTTAATCTATGTCCGAACTAAAACCGCTTCTTAAAAGACAGTTAAGCCATCACAAACATGTATGATAATTTTCTTTCCCTACATTTTAGTCTAAATCTTTGAAGATTTCGAGTTATGTAAAAAAAACCCCAACGAATTTGCACAGAATAGTAATCTGCTGATGAAACTCGGTACGCTTTCCCAGACGCTATACAGACATTGAAGTAGATGTAGGATCAGGTCGATACAGACATTAGAGTAGATGTAGGATCACGTCGATACAGACATTAGAGTAGATGTAGGATCAGGCGAGCGCACGCGACTGTGTTGGTTAGGTCCGGATGGCCGTTTGAGGTTCAACATGACCGACTACACCGAAGAGCAGCGGAACGAGTTGGAGGCGATAGAGTCCATATATCCCGACTCGTTCACGGGTGAGCGCGTCTCCCGTCACAGCTTCTCGCTTTATGTCGCCGTCTACACACCGATGGCCTGCTAATCAGGGCGGCTAGCGGCGGTGTGTTAGTGGTGTGTGTGCGCGGTATGTTAGTGGTGTGTGTGCGCGGTATGTTAGTGGTGTGTGTGCGCGGTATGTTAGTGGTGTGTGTGCGCGGTATGTTAGTGGTGTGTGTGCGCGGTATGTTAGTGGTGTGTGTGCGCGGTATGTTAGTGGTGTGTGTGCGCGGTGTGTTAGTGGTGTGTGTGCGGTGTGTTAGTGGTGTGTGTGTCTCTTCTAGAGTCTGCAGGATGATGAGGTGTCAGGACCAGTTAACGAGCCTCTTCAGTATTAATATAAATGTGGGTAAAGCTGATGAACCTGTTCAGGTGACTGACCAGCAGGATCCTGTAGTTTCAGGAGGATCCTGTAGTTTTGTCCTGTAGTTGTGCAGGTTCAGCAGGATCCTGTAGTTTTGTCCTGTAGTTGTGCAGGTTCAGGCGGATCCTGTAGTTTTGTCCTGTAGTTGTGCAGGTTCATGAGGATCCTGTAGTTTTGTCCTGTAGTTGTGCAGGTTCAGGCAGATCCTGTAGTTTTGTCCTGTAGGTTCAGGAGGATCCTGTAGTTTTGTCCTGTAGGTTCAGGAGGATCCTGTAGTTTTGTCCAGTGGTTGTGCAGGTTCAGCAGGATCCTGTAGTTTTGTCCTGTAGTTGTGCAGGCTCAGCAGGATCCTGTAGTTGTGCAGGTTCAGGAGGATCCTGTAGTTTTGTCCTGTAGGTTCAGGAGGATCCTGTAGTTTTGTCCTGTAGGTTCAGGAGGATCCTGTAGTTTTGTTCTGTAGTTGTGCATGTTCAGGAGGATCATGAAGACCTGGCATGTGTCCTCCATGTAGATGGAAAAGCACTTTAGCTAACAAGGCAAGAAAAGGTCAGCAGAGGTTTAATTAATTGAAGTTTGCGTTGGCACAGGCGATAAACACTCACTCGGTCTTCCACGGTGCTTCCTCTGCGTGTGTTAGGCGTTGCTTTTAGTACATAGCTAGTTAGTCTTAACTCATAAGAAATACGGTAGGTGTGGTCTAGCTATATTAGTCGTTGTTAATTAAGGTGTGTTTTCTTTCCCATAGTGCTTTCCGAAGACCCCACTAGTTTTACAATCACAGTCACCTCCGATGCGGGAGAAAATGACGAGAGTAAGTAACATTCATTTCCACCTCACCAAGAGGCATAATGTCAGACTAATAACTACATGATCATTGATGCGTTTATCATTTATTCAGAAGTCCTTAGAAATAAGTTATGAAGTTTGCGTGATATCAGAATTCCCCATTTTAATACCCATTTTAATACAATCACACAGTCCTTCTATCACTTTCTTTTACCTTTTCCCCAGAACAAGGCTTTAGTGTCCATTCCAACATGCACATGTAGGGAGTCTCACAATACTACACAATACTATAGCCTTTGGAAGGGACTAAGTGCGGTGGTTGGTGAAAATCAAATAATGCTGCCTAGTCCCACCTACCCCTCTCATTACCAAATGCCTGTCATTACTGGACTTACTTCTGTTTTTCAGCAGTAGAAGTGACTCTGAAGTTTACGTATGTAGAGAAGTACCCAGATGAGCCTCCACTCTGGGAGGTCCAGTACCAGGAAAACATGGAAGATGCAGACAAGGAAGATATCCTGGCATTACTGAGGCAACAGGTATTGTAATAGTTGTACTTTGTTATGGTGGGCAGAGGATCAAGAAATATTAATATTAAACTTTAATTGAAGCACACATAAGAAATACATGTGGGATGCAATTTAAAAGGATATTGTTTGAAAAAAAGTTATATTTTACTGAAAAGTACTTTAGGTGATGCAATCATTATGGCATCATCTGTCCAAGTCAGAGCGACCACATCTCACCTGTGGTACTTCTTTGTCAGCCATATTTGCAACTTTTACATTAGCACTACGGGAAAGAAAACACACCTTAATTAACAACGACTGATGTGTTTTTCCTCTTTTAAGAATTTTCCTCTAGAGTAAACATCCCTGATCTCACATTTCAGATGGAATTAGCCTCATTATTATAGTATGCTCATTATTGCAGCCTTATTATTACATTAGCCTCATTATTATATTAGCCTCATTGTTACGTTACATTAGCCTCATTATTATGTTATCCTTATTACATTATCCTCATTATTTTGTTATCTGTATTACATTTTCTTATTATCACGTTATAATTTTTAAATAACATTCTCATTTATTAAGTTCTCCTCATTACATTACATATCCTCATTTTTACAGTATCCTCATTGTAACGGTATTCTCAGTGTTCTTTGGATATTCAGTACAGTCTGTTTTTTTTCTCCTTCTATCTTGTAATATTCATGATATGAATTGGAAGATTCATGATTTTTCTGGGTTTGTAGGCAGAAGAAAACCTTGGCATGGTTATGATCTTCACCTTGGTGACAGCTGTGCAGGAGAAACTCAATGAAATAATTGACCAAATAAAGAGCAGAAGAGAAGAAGAGAAGAGGAGGAAAGAGAGGGAGGCGGAAGAGGCAGAGAAGGTTGTGCTCCTCTGTCCTCGGTAGCACGCTTCACACACAACCTGCTTGTTGATTCCACTCGCAGCATGAACAGGACGTATATTGTAACTAGTATAACGAGCAGTACAAATTAAGGGTCCCTTACTGTCCATTTTTAACATCATATTATTCCTGATGGACAGATCTGGGTCTGGGTTGTTGACCCAGACTGGCTTCTTTTATGACTTGAGCTCACTGACACTGTTCGAGATACTGTATTACTTAGGATCGTTAAAAAAGACCTAGATTGTAACCCGTGGTGAAATCTGTTCTTCCTCAAGCGAGAGTTCCAGGGAACGGTAGTGACGATTGAGAGCTTCCTGTCGTGGAAGGCACAGTTTGAGCGGGACATGATGGAGCTGAAGAGGAAGAAGCAGAAGGAGGAGGAGCAGGCTGGAAAGAACAAACTCACAGGTTAGTGGCCCTCTGCACTCACATGCCTGTGTCTCACCACGGGGGTCTTTTATTTTGTCATTTTCCCATTACAGGAAAACAGCTGTTTGAGAGAGACCACAATCTTGATACATCAGATATTCAGTTCCTGGAGGATGGTGAGTGGCTTCATAAATCTCAAGCACAGGCACAAGTAATACATACATTGTACAAACATAATACATACAAAATACATTTTGTGATTAATGTGTACATAACACTTCTTAACATGCGAATGAAAAGTTTATTAGAGCTGAAGGACTAACTGTCTTAGGAAGTCAGCAATATAATAAAGGATTTTGTTAGACAAAACAAAGTGAAAGCTGCCAGTCATTGTCAATCTCTAGTCATCTCCTGTATTCTGGGTAATCACACTTTCCCTGGAAACTGTGTGTAGTAAAACAGTTTCCAGTGGAATTGAAGCTTGGATCGAGCTTTTCTGCACTGTTCTACTGTAACTCGTCCATGGACTTCTGATCTTTGATTTTCCTCCTGCAGCTGGAAACAGTGTTGAAGTGGATGAATCCCTCTTCCAAGATCTGGATGATCTGGACCTGGACGAGGATGATCCTGATTTTGACCCACTAGATCTGGGCAGCGATGAGGACTAAGGGGGCTCAGATAGCCAACATTGCGTGGGTTAGCAGGACAGATGGCCAGACATGGGGAGACCAAGCAGTGGGACATCAGACCTATCACACTAAAAAGGAACTCATACAGAAAGCAGGACGCTGCCTATTTTAGCGAAACTGTTAAACGCTTGATCATTTTTACCATTATGCCATTAAATGCCTTCAGACTTTGTCACTCTGCTGAGTTGTAAGAGGATTCGCTTGTTTGTCCTGAGTGCAGTTTTTCAAATCTGAGGTAGAGGTCAGATATCGGATTTCAGAGACCTGTGCTACACCATAGTAATCCAAAAATATTGTCCAAAAATAATTAAAGAATTTATGAAGCAACCATTTGAATAAAAAAAAACGTGCGAAAATGATACAAGACTTATTTTGTATAAAAACAATGTTTTGTATCTAAGAAAGCCCAAATGGGTTTGTATTGGCCATTGCCTTTAAAAAGGTGTGAATGAAAGCACATTTCATATGGAAGCAACATGGACTGCTGGTTGAAATACAGCTCACACAATGGTACACCACTTTCATTCCCTATTTGAGATCACGAGGTACTTCCTTTCTAAATACCTCTTTAAGATGAGCTTTGGTTCTAGTGTTTCTCATATTAAGACCAATAACCTGTGAGTGGAGGGGTGGTGGGAAAGAGAGCTCACTTGTCCCTTGGCATCAGTCCTCCTGGGACAGTTTGTTGGGTGCCTGCTTCAAGTGCTAAATTAGCAGGATTGATATTTTCCAAAAGAGGGCAGCAGAGAGGCACTGACCTGGTTTGGCATCCCCTTCAACACTGAAATGTAAAAGTAAGTTGCTTTGCGTGCGTGCAAGTATCTTAATGCAACATAGCTTTGTTAAATTGGCACTGGACTACACGGATATGCTGAAAAGTTTCAAAACAGCACAGCTGAGCTCCACACTGCAGTGTCTGAGTATTAAATTACGCAGGGATGGTATCGCCAATGTCCCACACAAAAGACAAAGGAACATCTCTCATCTTCTCCTCGTACACTCGGTCAAACCTCTGATTCTGAGCCACAGTAAAGTAGTTCTTCCAGTCACCCACGGTTCCTGTCAATCCAGGAGTTAATTGCAAATATTAATGATTCATTATAGGCTCTACTATATATGTTAAGGACAATAAACATAAGGCGATGCATAAACACACACAAGAGGCCCTAGAACAGAGTGATTCAAACGGGGGCATGAGGAAATTACAGTGGGGGAAAAGACTGAACCTAACTTCACTAACTTCACTTCACTAATGTTGGTTTTATAACATAGTGAAAACTAGTGTTGTGTTGTAAACTGGTGATGTGAAAATGGACTGCTTTCCTAGGTCTGAAATTGAATTTTTTCTCAACCCAAGGATGGGGAAACCAGCCTGTGTAGAATATGCATAAGCAGAAGCTGGTGTTAAGCTCACATGTACAGCCAGATAACAGACAAACGCAGGACAAATGGGCTGATTAGAGCCCATGCTATGAATACCTGTGCTGCAGTCGTCTGCATAGTGACAGGTTAGTTTTTGTTTTAGCTGAGCTGAACACTCCCTCAGACCTGCTTTTCCCATCTTGAGCAACTCATGTATTAGTAAATTCTGATAATGCAAGTTATGCCTTTAATTTCTGTGTTTTCAGTAGATTTGATTTCTGTGTTCAGAGACCTAATCCCATAAAAACAATGTGGGAACCAAATATTTGATTGGACATTAAATTTCCAGCTATTTTCTGGCTACATGTCTCCTGATAAAGTCATGGCAACAATTGAGACTAAAACTTTCACAGTTTAGATCTAAGCCAAAGGCAGTTCTGTAGAATGGAGATCTGTAGATCTGTTCATAATGGTGATGCGGCTCTTTATGGAGGTTACGGCTGGGATGTTGTACCTTTCCTCATGAAGCTGCCCCGCTGGTGGTTGAGCAGAGAGCTGGAGACCAGCGTGTAGTTGGCCTGAGGGTTTCTCTTCATGTCTGTAAACATGCTGTGCTTCACCACCCCTGCTAGCTCCGCCTCTTTTAGGGTCCTCCCCAGGAACGTGCAGATCTTCTCAACTGCTGACTGCAGATCCTGCAAACACACACATACACACACACACACACACACACACACACAATCAGAAAGAAACGGAACAGTGGAGATCACAAATCCCTGGGTCACAAATCTTAGAGAGAGCTTCTATGATTAACTCACTCTAACTGAAGACCCTGCCTATATGGTCTATGTTTACCAAACTGATAATGTACAGTACCTTGTGAATGTATTCACCCACTTTGGCTTTTCTTGTTGCATTACAACCGGTTTAAAAATTTTTTTTTTTTGCCTGAAATGTATTGCATCTGCACAAAATAGTCTAGTCGGTGAAATAAAAAAAAAAATATATATATATATATATAATTTTAGAAATAAAAAATATAAATTTGCATGTGCACATATATTCAACCCATTTGTTTTGAAACCCCTAAAACGTTCTGGTGCAACTAACTACCTTCAAAAGTCACATGCTTAGTGAAATGAGGTCCACCTTTGTGCAATCTGGTGTCACATGATCTGTCAGTATATACACACTTTTTCTAAAACGGCCCAGAGGCTGCAAAACCATTAAACAAGAGGCACCACTAACCAGACAACACCATGAAGACCATGCAGATCTCCAAACACATCAGGAACAAAGTTGTTTAGAAGTACAAGTCAGGGTTGGGTTCTAAAAAATATCCAAATCTCTGATGATCCCCCGGAGCACCATCAAATCCATGATCATCCAATGGAAAGAATATGGTACCACAACAAACCTGCCAGGAGAGGCCCACCCACCAAAACTCTGACCAGGCAAGGAGGGCATTAATCAGAGAGGCAGCATAGAGACCAAAGGTGACCTTGAAAGGGCTGCAGCGTTCCCCAGCAGAGACTAGAGGATCTGTCCATACCACCACAATAGCCTGTACCCTCAATAGAGCTGGGCTTTATGGAAGAGTGGCCAGTAAAAAGCCTTTACTTACAGTAAAAAATAGGAATGCTTATTTTGAGTTTGCTAAAAGGCATGTGGGGGACTCAGCAAATGTACAAAGAAAGGTGCTCTGGTCAAGATGAGACCAAAATATTCAGTAACATTTTCTATGAAGCCTGCATTTATAAACCATTAAAAATGTGATAACTGTTTGTAACTTCATAATGATTGTCACGCTACAGCCCCTGACCCCTCCCCTTTGGGCGTGTGTTTATGTTGTCTACGTCTAGTCATCTGCATCTGTGGATCTTCATGGGTGTGGTTGTCTGAGTGTGTTCATTGGTTTCACCTGTGGCTCGTCTCGTGATCACTCGGGGCTTATGTGGTTTGTCTATTTAATGTGTGTTCACGCAGTGTCCCATGCTCATCTTTGTCAGTGATTCATGTATATAAATGTATATGATCCACGTGCACAGTCTGCACTTTGTGTTTTGTAATAATAAACGTAACGTTAGTGCAAAGGAAATTAGGATTCCGTGCCTCGTCCTTCTCCACGCACCCAACGTCACAATGATGCTTTGTAAGCATACTTCTAACCTCCAATAATGCCTCATAAGGAACTTATTCATTATAATTCCAGTAACACTTTCTATGAAGCCTGCATTTATGAGCCATTATAAATGTGATTATAACTGTTTGTAATATTATTAGGAAGTTACAAACAGTTATTATCACATTTATAGATGCTTATAAAATGCAGGCTTCATAGAAAGTGTTACCAAATTTTTCTTTTTGGCCAACAAACAGCAGGGACTGGGAAACTGGTCTGAGTGGAGGGGATGATGGATGGTGTTTAATATAGGGATATTCTAATATCTTAATATAGGGATATTCTAATATCTTAATATAGGGATATTCTTGAGCAGAACCAGTCTGTCAGTAATGAGACTGGGACAGGGGTTCACCTTCCAACAGGACAATGACCCAAAGCAACACTCGAGTGGTTTAAAGAGAAATGTGTAAATGTACTGCAATGGCCTAGTCCAAGACCAGACCGTAATCCCACTGAGAATTTGTGGTCAGACATGCAGATTGCTGTTTACCAGCAGAAACCATCTAACTTGAAGGAGCTGGAGCAGTTTTGCCATGAGGAATGGGCAAAATCCCAGTGGCAAGATGTGGCAAGCTCATAGAGACTTATCCAAAGAGACTTGCAGCTGTAATTGCCGCAAAAGGCTCTACAAAATACTGACTTACGGGGGTGAATAGTTATGCACACTGAAGTGTTTTGTTGTTCAATTTGTTATTTGCTTCATAATGAAAAGAAAACCAAATGTTAAGTTGTAGGCATGTTCTGTAAATGAAATCCAAACCCTCAAATAATCCATTTTGATTCCAGGTTGTGAGGTATCAAAACACAAAAGTGCCAAAGGGGGATGAATACTCACTGTATGTGGGCCAAACAACACAAACCTGGATCATTTCCTCATAGGTGAGATACAGGAAATCCATCTCATTTCTATGAGAATACCACGTCTTGACATGCTCAAACCAGCAGTTCCCATAAACTAAAACAGAACCCAATAATCACAGTTTATTGACAAACATCACTAAAGTGAATCAGACACTGGTGTGGAATTAAATGAGTAAATCTCACCTTGCCCCTTCATGAACTTCTCAAAAAAGTCATTAAAGTCTTTTGGCGTCTCGAGCATAGCTGCATAGTTGTGAAAATGGTAGTAGGATACCAAAACATCCTTTGGGTTTCTTGCCACATAGATAACCTTTTAGTCATCATGGAACAGAAAAGTGTATTAAAAAGTGCTCATATGAAATTCCACCACAAAAAAATTTGCCATATCAGTAGTAAGATACTAGAATCTGGGTGAATCTTCTGTGGGTTATGTGGCTGTTTTCTCTGTGCTTAGGTTACAAAGGTGACTGGTGCTTGAGGTGAGCCTTACCTTACACTTCCCCTCTCGGAGGCCCAGGGGCATGAATTTATACTGCAGATGAGAAACACGGAGTCTTGGGGACGGGGAAGAAACAAACCCCTCCTCGCTTCCAATTAGCTCTATCCAAGGAATGCGCTCGGACGTCATCTTATCTTGAGTTCCTGTCACATCCCCTTTGGCTTCCATCAGACTCAGGATCTGCTGTAGCCAGATGGTCCCTGCCAATAAGGGGCCAGTGAGAATGAACTGAGTGTGAAGGATGATTTAGTCAAACCGCCTAAACTGATAGGCACTCACATTCTAAGTTGATGAGTATTTACATTTGATGAGCTACTTGGCATTACTTGCCACAGTGTAAGACGTTTTTCTCCTCTGAGCATTCAATAGTGCACCTCCCACCTACATAGTGTCTCATCCTCTCTCTGGTGGCCCATTTATCCCCCTATAGTGTGTCCTGGTCCAGACTTTTGTCATGCTTTCTTTAGCGTTTAAATAACCAACCCAGGTCTGATCTACAGAGTCCCTACCAACCTTCAAAACCTTCTGAATACATGGCTTGTCACTGTGATATATGAAGTTACACAAATATAGTGCCTTGCTCAGGACCCAAGGACACATTACAGTCAACACACAGCATAAAGCTATCACATTCAAGAACACTAGCTCAAGAGCTCAGTCCTTTCCAACATACTAGGACTGTCAACAGACAAAATATAATTGTGTCCTAGATGCACCACAACAAGACATGAAGTTAAGCAGACTTTCAAAACCTAAAGGTTTTTGGAGTTTTAATCTATGTTAAAAATATTTACAGACAGATGTGGGAACAGCATGTGCAATGTAAATTCTAAATGCCGAGAGCAAACCTAATTCTAAACCTGGTGTTTGAAAAATGTTTGCTTCTTGCTCAAAACATTCTCTATAATAAAACATATTACACAGACAGAGAAAATGATAAGATGGTTCTTCTTGTTTATACAGCAGTGGTGGAGTCTAAGGGGTGACAGGGGTGGCAATCGCCCCACTGGAAATGGTCATTTTAAGAGAAAATATGTGTTTCCTTTCGTTCAGCATTTGTATATGGACCCCTCCGATAAAGCCTTGCTCACCCTTTGGCCACCCCTGAAAAAAAGTCTAGCTCCGCCCCTGTTATACAGCAGTAATAACAGCAATAACAGGGTCCTCTGATACCTGACTTTGGGTAAGTGATAACAAATATGTCGGAGTCTCGAACATCCCAGTTCTTAATACGGTCCACCTCCTCGGGGGAATGAATCCCTGTGATCAGGTTGAAGCCCCGGTGGGGAACCAGCTTGTGAATTTGCCCACTGTCCTCATGTGTGTGTTCTGTTCAAACATGACGGCAAAATACAACACAAATAATCTAAACTATTTTTAACCACATTATACTCAAAGCATGTATACACTGTCTTGTGTATGGAACACGGGATACTTAAAAGCTGTCTTTGAATGGTCACATATGGTATAGTTAGGTAAATTTAGATTTAACATTTACGTCAGCAGTGTGTGTGACCACACATTATCTGTATTGTCTTTTGTGACAAAAGTTATTTTTATTCTGTTCAGTGTAGCCTACTTCATTATTTACACATTGAAATGAAATGATTCTATTAAACATTTAATTCTACCAGCAAATATGAGCAGATTCGTAAACCTTTATTAAAAAATAAATTTACCACAACATAGTGACGTCAGAAAAATACCAAAATTACTTCAGATTAATTTCAAACCCAAGTCATAATTAAAGGGGAAGGTTTTCAGCTCTTACCTAGCATTGCTGTCTCTGCTGCTTTAATACACTAACCCAGACCTTTGAGTCCTTAAACTCTGAGTTATTTTAGGTTAGTTAATTAATAAGATTATCCCAGACCTTTGAGTCTTTAAACTCTGACTTATTTGAGGTTCGTTACTCTCGCGGAGCGGCTGACGTACGTCACCGTGGAGTAAGGGCTCGCGACCCCTCCCGTCCCGCCTAAACCCAATCAGCGCGTGCACGCACGAGACAGTATCACGCGCACAGGCGCGTCCAGCCTCGTTTTAGTGGTGCTCAAGCACCTCTAAAGTGAGTACCAGCACCCCTAAAAATAAGAGTTAAAACTTTTTTTACAGCCGTTTGTCTCTAATAAGCCGAAAAATGTTAAAACCACATAAAATATATGATTAAAAAATATAAATATATAGACTGCAGGACTCCCCTTGCCTCGTCTAAGTGGAATGATCCACATTCTCTCCCGAGATAAATGCGCGCACACGGTTGTTTGATTGCGGTGTGGCGGATCAAGTTGGTCCCGTAATGTTTTTATCGCTCAGCACCAACGCATCACAAACTACATTTTAACTGCACTGAATCACCGGTCACTTTTTATGTTGTTTTTGGTAAGTGGGAGTGTAACTAAACCTCATACCCTACAGTTGTCGTCCTTCCCCTGAAGCCCTGAGCACTTCTAAACTGTCTTAAAGTTCACTTGTTATCGCTTTCCCCTCAAAGTGTCGCAATATTAGAACAGGGTCAAAAAACTTGTACCACAGCCCGAATGATCTAGTCAGCTAAATTTCTCAATATTAGCTTGTTGATTTTCGTTAAAACCGGTCACAACATCTTTGCTTTGATTTTCTGAGGGAGGAGAATATTTTCTAGTTTATTGATCACCAAGAAGGGCTAAATGTATCTCCTCATCATTGATAAAGAAACACAATTTCCCATTTTAGTAAAAGAAGGAATAACATAAGAATGATCATTCTGAGAAATCACTTAAATTCAAATGCAGTATGGTGGCCAAGAAAAATACCGCAATCATGTCATCGGCGTTTGCGCCTATATAGTTTATTTTGATGTTCACCAAAAAATAATGCTGCGTAAGCCAAGACCCAGCCAACATGTCTACATGGGCCCCATACGTGATTTAACTGGGCAGTATGGGTTTTATCTGGGCAGTATGGGTTTTATCTGGGCATGGGCTTAGAGTGGGCTTTTTGAAGGGTTCTATTCGGGCCCCAGTTGAGTTACATTTGTGGGCCCCATTGGGGTTATAAATGCCAGCCCCAGTTGGGTTATAGTTGGGACCAGTGGGGAACTGTCAGGGCCCTCTACGCCCTCTCAGAGGGCCTAAATTATTCTTAAAACATAAATATATATAATTTAGGGGTGTATTCAACTAAGGATTTTCATAGTCGAATCTGATTCGTCAGCTTTTCCCTTTAGTCGACTAATAGTCGAATCGGGTTTATTATTATTTTTTTATTTAGAGCACCTTAAACGGGATCCTGTTCTCATTCAGGACATTTTACCTCTTCAAAGTAAAAACCTAAAACAGTCAGATAAATGAATAGGCTAAACATGGTAGGTTGGCTTTATTCAGCTTTTATTTATTTACTTATTTATTTTTTTATGAAACGTTAGAGAACATTAACCGTTAGTGCGCATTGCGCATATCGAACTGTCAGACAGGCACTGTGCAAAATGTCAAAAATATTTTAAATAAGATATGCCTGCCTGAAAATATTAAACAATTGCCACACAACAGCAAAAAAATACAAGGAAAGGTTCAAGTAACGGGGTTTAAAAGCAAACAACAACAAAAAATGTTTATAGGCCTACTTACCGAGACGCACCGCGACGAGACGACACGACTGAAACTACAAACGTTTTTTTTCGCCTTACGTGTTTTAAATGGTACGCCATGTTGGTTGTTGTCGTGCGAAATGAAAGACGTTGATGACATAACTTGCACTTTACTTTGTTTGATTCATCTTTGTTTTTCAAAATACTTTTTTTTTAGTAGCCATTATAATCTCGGTAGATGCTGCGCGTATTCTGTAGCGTGTTCAGCTCCGCTCGTTTGGATTGTGCAACAGCAGGGTGTGATTTATTAATGTGTAGTAAGGAAGATGCCTATTGTTAATGTGCAAACATCATTTTTAAATATTTATTAACAGAAATTAGGATTATTTTATTTGACAAAAGGCTATATATAACGAAAACAAAGATATTTCATTTAACAACTAATTCTTAGCAGCATCCTTGGGCACCCCCATGCAGTTAGAATGGTACATTCGACTATGACGTTCATAGTCGACTAGGGGGTATAGTCGACTATAGTCGAATCAGCGACTATTGCAGGTCACCCCTAATATAATTTATCCAATTTTGTTTATCTACTTAAAGTTTGACAATCAACATCTAAACAATTACAGAAATATAAGCAAAAAAATTATTCACCCGTGTCTATTCAATCTGTGTTGGAGGGTGAGGGGTTAAGTTAAGTGGAAGCCTGTGAGCCTGTGTCTCCCCCTATCAGGACTGTGATGCCTGCTGTTCGTTTACAGAGGGCCTGGCAGTTATAATTCAGCGCAATACCAGTTTCAAATGACAGCAAAATTGACCAATCATATCTTCCCTCTTAGTGGGCGGGCTTAACTGTATGACAATTTCCCCCCCGCTGTGGCGACGCTAGCTGTCGTTAGCGTACCACCGCTAGCTTGTTTCGATTCAGTCCTTTGATGCCCTCTTGCGCGTTGTTTACATAATCCACTTCCGAGGAACACGGAGCTGTGAACCTTATTTTGTTGGAACCTTATTTTGCTTAAGAAGTTATCTAGTACAGATAACTAGCGGGCCCAGGTTTAATGGTCACGGTTCGCTACTGGTTGGGACCCACGTGGACCTGATTTTTAAAACAGTCTAATATTTTAAAAGCAGAATTTTAAATACCATTTACATTTTTACATAGTACACAATTTTATACCTTTTAAATGTGAATGTGCCATATTTTGTCAATTGTGATTTTTTACACCCCAATCAAAATTTGTCCTCTGCTTTTAACCCATCTGTGCAGTCAGAACACACACACACACTAGTAATTAGGGGGCTGTGGATCACACGTGCCCAGAGCGGTGGGCAGCCCTAGCCCGGCAGAGCGTGGAGCAGTAGGGGTTAGGTGCCTTGCTCAAGGGCACCTCAGTCATGGCCTTAGGTCTGGGAATCGAACCCACAACCCTCCGGTCAGAAGACCAGTTCCCTACCACCAGGCCATGACTGCCCCATGACTGCCCTTTTATGGTAGAACTGGATATTTCTCTGGCACACAAACAAATCAATTCCATGTTGATATAGTTGTGAACTTGTGAAGCAGTTATAATAACCAAATTCATTCAAAATATTAATATAAAGTTAAAACAACAAAGTTAATGTACCTGCTTCAGATTTATGGAATAAACCATTGCCTCGCCCATTGATCTGTAATATAGACCAATGGCCTCGCCTCCTCTCGTGTGCCCCCGCCCCCAACAAAAGTCTAGAACCTTCTCCCGCCTGGCCTGACTGAAAGCGAATTTTTTATCCGTTGGAGATATCATTCACTGAGGTAAGAAATTAACTTTTTTATCGATTTCTTTCATTTTGTTATCAGTGTTTAAAAGGACAAATATACAAAGAAAAAAGAATTACCTGAGGATATAATGCACGACGTTATCTTTAATTCAAACCTAGCTAAGTTAGCTAGCTAGCTTGATACTAGCTAGAATAAACGTTAGCCGTTAGTGTTGAAAGGTAGAACGCAAGCCGTTCATTTGTTATGGCTAAAAAGAATAATCTGTGGGAAAAATATACACACTTTAAACACTATGTTTACACATTTTCGACGTACCTAGATTAAGTTAATTAATTTTCCTAGATGAGCTAAGACATAAGTGCAAATTTTCGATGTTACTAGGCTAGCTAACCTAAGATAGTGAGTTAACGTATCTTAGCAAACACTAGAACAAAGTGGTCACCTTGGTTAGCTAACTAGCTAGTTAGGTTTAGAGAATGTTTGCTTAAGGTTTTGGTAGAAACTATCATTGTCCCGTTAGTTATTAATTAAGTGATAAACCTTTATAGTTAAGTAAGTCGTGTCCTGAACAGAACAGGCATTAAATATACCAAATACAAATGACTGCATTTCTAAGGTAGAGCTGTGTAGTATTAATCCCAGTAGGCTATGAGGGGAAAAAACTACCATAGAAAATCTTGTGTATGGCAGAAAAGAGTATTGTCTTATGGATAAACAGCTACTAATCATTCTTGTAATGGGTCCAAGTTAGATAGCGGTTTTCTCCTTTTGGTGCTCTTTGATCTGGAAAGTAACATGTGGTTGTTTTTGCCTCAGTTTATTCTAGCTGAATTTTAAATTTTGTTTTGTAGGTGGCCTAAAGCTTTTGCTTTTCTTCAGAATCTAGCTAAAAAAGCTCATGACCGTGATGGAAACCGTGCATTTAAAGCGCATGGAGACTTTCAAAAAAGGAACGCAGAACAGATGTAAGTAATCAATAGTGAGCTACACATTTGTGATAATGTGACTATGAAGGCATGTGAAAATCATTGTTATTTTTACTTTCCAAAACCCTGACAGCTCCTATATTGGAGTTTTTAAATGTTTTATGTACACCTAACTTGTAAACATCACTTGGCCTTTGTAAAATCTCCCCCAAAAGGTGATTAAAGGGTCATTCCATGTCAAATCAACCAAAATTTAGATTGACTATCTCAGAATCCCTTCAAACTTTCCCCATTTGTAGGCAGATATGTTTCATGGAAAAATCCAAAGTATTTCTGTTCCATGTTCACCCACCCCCCCCAGACGCATCTTTTGCGAAAGTATCTAAATAGCAATATTTCAATGTGAATATCTCTAAAACTATTACAGCTAGAGGGCTGAATTTTTTTGTGTATGTTTAGAAACTTGTATACTTGTAATTTATGTACTTTGTGTTGTAAGTTGTGTTGTGTCAATAGAAAAAATTCCCAAAGTTGGGAAAAAAATCAACCAAGAGTCATTTTCACCTGTCATTATCTCATGGATGGAGTAGAAGAAGGCTGATCTATGTTTTATGTTTCAAAGTACTTCCAGTGGCAGTGTTGAAGTAATAATTAAGTTGCCTGTATGTGGTCCAGTTTTTGCACAATTTGCTGTCAAATATCCGATTCCACACACAAGTGTCCTTGTTTGGACACTGATTCCTAAAATACCTATATTTATTTTTTCATTTTTTTGTTCTGTTATATACTTTGATATGTGCTGATTATATGGTAGAAAAATTGGAATGGCCTTTTTTGATATAGTGGTTTTATTCACCACTGAAAATCACCAATATCATGGAAAAATAACATTCAAAAAAGTGAAGCAAAACAAAATTTATGTTGTGCTAAAATGCAGTATTTACACAAAAAATTCATCTACACAAATTTACACAACTCCTTGGTTGATTTGACATGGAATGACCCAATAAATATAAAACCTGACGCTGAGTTAGCAGATGTTCAAGTACTTGATAGTCAACTGGCGCCATCTGGTGGAGCAATCATAGTTTTTCAGCTTCTCTTTTTTAAATTTTATTTTTCCATGATATTGGTGATTTATTGGGTCATTCCATGTCAAATGTCCCGTCGTTTTAATGCCTGTTCGGTTTTCATAAGCCCCGGATGTTTAAAACGTTCGCCCCCCGTCAACAAATCACGTTCGCCAAACTCCCAACCCCCCCCCCCCCCCCCCCCCGTTCGTGGGGTGTGGAATTTCACCTTGTTCTGAGGTGGGGAATGATAGAAAAAGTTTGAGAACCAATGTCTTAAATGAACATTTAAACTCTTTCCTTACACTCGTGTTATGAATCTGTTTTCCTGGCCAGACATGGAGCACTGAGGGATGAACAAATTCATACAGCTGTTTATGAACCCTGATGGAGTAAGCCTATAAGTTATCTCAGAAACTTAGGGATGATGTGTAAAAACCATTAATACTGACTGAAGGAAGTCGGTGTTGCATTTTATTCTTTAAGGGCTTGTAGAACATTTGTTGGGAAGTGGGTAAGGATTAAACAAAAAACTGGGATGTAATTTCTATTATTGTAACAGATGTGAAGCAGACCTACACATCTGGAAGCAGACTGTGGCAGCCGGCCACTGTGCACTGAGGGAGAGGGCGGGAACATTCAGGATCCAGAACTTCTCCACTAACCCTGAACATTCAATTCACAGGTCCTTCTAGTGATTAGGACATCCATCTAATGGATTTGTTCTATGCCTAGATGCACCCAGTCCTAAGGAAAGTGGAGAAGGGGTTGTCTTTAGGAATTTATAGAATTTACAGAACTTCAGAAGATTCAGATATTGGAGAACAAATACTGATAACAAAGATGTATTTTTTAATTCAATTAATTTTTTTTATCACGTCCCACCCCTAATTTTTACATGTTAATTTTTTCCCATTTTGATCACAGTAATGAGTCTTCCTCTGCAGTCGATTGATTTCATCCTTCCCATGATCCTCCAGAGGACCTCTGATAAAGTCATCATAAACAGTTCTAGATACTTCAGTTTGTGTACAAACTGTTTGTGTACAAAATGCCTTCACCAGACGCAGACCACAAGAGATACAACCAATTTGAAATTACTCTTGACCCTTTTGATGCCAGCAGCTACAAACCAGTATTCAGATCTGCTCCTTGCAGAACTCTACCGGTATTCAAGGGTTCAATGCTTTTACATCTTCTCATTCTCAGAATGCAGCATGACACCAGTCTTTCCAGGTTCAATCAATCAAATTTTATTTATATAGCGCATTTTACAACAGTTGTCACAAAGCAGCTTTACAAGTGTCTGAGTCCTAGCCCCCAGTGAGCAAGCCAAGGGTGACAATGGCAAGGAAAAACTCCCTAAACTCACACACATCACTACACAGCTGTCTTCACCTCATGCCTTCTTTTTAGCACCCAAATCGTTACGGATCTTGAACACCCAGCATTTCAAAGCGCAATAGAATGATCCATAAGCAGTTCAAAGATCACTAATCTTAAAATGTGTATCAATTTAGAAAACAAAAAATTGCTGTTTGTATTTTTCCCACACTGACTCCTCATCCATGATCTCACATTAACTTGAGGGTATATTTGGACTATGTCCTAGATAACTACCGTGGAAACAACAAGTTTTGTAAATTGCTCTGGCCAATCTGGTAATTGCTGTACGTACAATGTAATTAGGCCAGATCCACATGAAGACGCGCAGGGTCTATAGCACTTAACCAGCCCAGTAAAATGTGCTGTACGCTCACACTGGTCTTCATCTCAGCTTTAAATAGTCTGAGAAAACAGCAGTGCAGCAATGCATGAAGCAATTTCGTATTAAAAAACCTGAAACATATTGAATGTGTTAGCTTGTTTCCCTCAGAATGAGAAACGATTACAGCACGCTCCAGGGCTGATGGCGCTGATCCCAACACTGAAGAGGAAGAAGGGAACCAGTACAGGAAGGGTCTGTGATTACACGCATCACAAGATCATTTGGCTGGAAAACATGGCTTTAGTTTCCAATTTATCCAATTGTTACACAGCTGCAGTAGTTTTAGAAATACAATACAAATACTTCAAATGTTTTATTTTGTTAAAACACACACACACACACACACACACACACACACACACACACACACACACACACACACACACACACACACACACACACACACACACAGCATGTTTCAGTGCAGTGATGAATACTCCAGCTGTTAAAACCATTAGCTCTCCAGTCCTGAACAGGGACATCAGGGAATTCTCTCAGCATGTAATGTTCTTGAGTTAAGGACACGGTTCTGAAAAACAAAACAAAGAGACAAGTTCACCATCGACCTTTCCACCTTACATAACAAAACCCCAAACACCAGAGTACTGACCAAAACAAATCTAAATGCATTATGATGCAAATAGCCAAAGCCTTGCGTGGACTGAACCATTAGATGGTGTGTATTACCCGTTTCTCCTCGGGGGTGAGCACCCCTTCAGCCACCACCACTTGGTACTGCCTGTGCTTGAGGTGCCCAGGGAACCTGCGCATGCGGGTGATGGAGGCAGACGCAGCACTGTGGGTCAGCAGTTTCCTCACGTCTGCGGGGGAGGAGCCGGGGTCCAACAGCAGCAGACACACGCTTCCGTTCCTCCTCTCCTCCACTCCTACGATGGAGCGACTGTGGCCTGTGAGCGCAGAGAACCACCACAACAGTTTACTGCTGCAGACTGCTTTTGAATTCAGTTTGTTGTTGTTTTTCTTTGTTCTAAACATCTGTCACATGCATTGCATATAGCATCTATACGCTGACCAATTATAACGATTACAATTACGCACCATCATTTAAAACATCAAACTCCAAGTTTGCTAGAAGCATTTCCTAACATCTCCTGTCCTGCTGTACCTTGGTGTTGGAGGTAGATGGGTGGAAGAATGGTCTTCACTACTCTGGGAGGTAGTCTGCTGCCCTTACTGGAGGGAAGGGAAAAGTAGTTTTTCACCCACTCAAATAGTTTAGAGTGTGTGCCGCTCGGGCCGGTGGGCTGGTGGAAGTCAACGATGCGGGCTCTGAGGAGAAGAGAGAGAACTTTAACAACCTTTATGACTCTGCGATGAAACAGCTCACACACACATGGACCCTCACACCGTCCCTCCAGGAGGTCTTAGTGTCTGTGTATGACGGGACTGTGAGTGAAACACACCTGACTCGGTGGGTGGTGAGGACTGCGTACATCTCTGTGGCGCCGATCCAGGCACGAGTGCCCTGCAGACGCCCACTGAAGTGAGAGGCACCCTGGGGGTCCATGCCCTCAGCCCAGGCTGCCTCAATCAGAGCCTGCACCCGGGGGATGCTGGGAGTGGAGTCTGGTGGGGAGGGAGGAGTACAGTGAGGAGCCAGGGGAGAGTCATGCAACGTGCAGGAGTGACGGTACTAGCTCATGAGTCTTAGTTAAAACCAGGACTTTATACAGGAGTAAAAATTATAAAAATAACAGGAGATGGGGAAGAGGTTGAATTTGAAAGTGAAGACTGCAAAGGAAGACTGGAGGACTCCAGCGCCTCATCTGCAACTGCAGCATATATAACGTTTTTACCCAGTATTCTGTCAACTTCTGTATGAACATAAATGAGCAATCAGTGTGTTTGAGTCTGAACCGAGCAAAGTAACAGGGTGTTTAGGGCGGTGTAACCTGGCAGGGTGTTTAAGGCGGTGTACTGCTCCATCCTTTGCAGGGAAGACAACAGCATCTGGAAGTTTCTGTAGCCGCAGCCCCAGCCTCTGTCTCCGTCTGAAGTGGAATAGTGGTCAGTGTCGGCACACAGCCACACGCGGGCGCAGTCACGAGCCTCGCGCTGGTAGAACTGGTACACAGCTGCCAGCAGCCCTGACGCACACACACAGGACATCTCATGAGCACCCACATTTCAGCATGGAGAGGAAACAAACACAAACGAGCCTGATACTCAAAAGGTCCTAACCCTAATCCCTGTATTAGAGTAAATCGTACTAATCTTCTCGTGAAAAAATGTTTATCCGTAGAGGCAACCACAGCCTCAGATTGTGAGCGAAGACGTTTATTAACAATAATAAGCCTACCCACCTACCAAATCACCCACTATATGAAACTAATATCAGTGGTGAGAAAGCCTACATTAATCAGACATATATGAAACAAAGCAGAACACATTCTGTTATGTAAATGCAGTTTGTACACCTGACCTCATGGCATTCAATTACTCATCAGTCCCACCACAGTTCAGCCAGCCGTGGTGCTCTCCTGCGCTCCGACTGACCTGTGGTTCGTGTACGCCCATCATCCACTCCTGACGCCAGAGATTCCATCATCTCCACCCTTTTTCTGTGGAAATCAGATGGAGTCATGTGTCCTCTGGACACCGCTCTCTCCATGCTCTTCTCCACTTGCCTACGGTAGCCACCACCATTATCCAGTCCAAACTGTCTCTGCAATATAACGGGTCATGCAGAGGTCAGCCTCAACAAAAGGAGGAGCTATGCTGTAGATGATGAATTAACACAGATGTCATGAGGTCCTTGGAAAACAGTGTATTGATGCTTATGGAAAGTACAGCCTTTCGTCATTGGGCTCCATCTCTGGATCATGGAGCAGAATTTAACATTTCTAACACTTTATCATGTAGAATTATGTTCCCTTATGCTGCTCTGACCTGTAGCCGCTTGAAATGCTCAGCTTCCTGTCTGGACTCCGTCTCCTTCCTCCTTTGCTCCTCTTCCTCTTGTAGCTGCATGGCCAACCTCAGGTCACTGCATGAGACCCCTAAAAACACCATTGATCCGTTTAGACTCAGTGTTCGATTATTGTGGTCTATAAATGTTGTGAGGTCCAACGGGAGATATGTGCTATGATGTGCATTAGACAGGGGCGTAACAATGTATCTGGACATGATTCACTGCAATATGATGTACTGCAGTGATGGGTGATAGGGTGTTCTGATCCTTATGTTAGCTAATGCGGTTGCATTGTTTCAACAGAGACTATGCCTGACCTTCTGTGAAGGGCATGCTTGAAAGAATCTTCATTTTTGGCGAATGATATTGAATTTTTAGAAACTTGAATCTTATCAAATCTTGAGCAGAGTACATTGTTACCCCCCAAGTGCTGACATGGGCACTATGCTGCTTGGTGTGGAGTGGGTTTGGGCAGAAACCTTCAGGAGCAGCTGGGCCATACTGCAGGTGCACCTCCACATGATCCTGCAGAGAGCTGCTGTCCGCACACGTCACCGCACACAGTGGACATTCATACAGCCGCACAGCTGCCGATTACACATAGGCTGTTCACATTACAATGCACTTCAACAATGAGTGATCCCACCCAACACTGTATGCTACAAAATGTCTACAAGCTAAGGTCATTACTCCACAGAGCCACTTCCTGGCCCTTGTTCACTTGGACAGCAAGGACACATCTATTAAAACTAAGAAGTATTAGACTTCCACTCAGTGGTCAACACTCAACACCATTGAATTCCAGAATATAGGCAGTGAACTTCATTCAGGCGAACAACTCTGAGAGCTAAGTCCTCTGCTAGGAGTGCATCGCAACATCACAACAATCACACAATAAAGCATGATGACATCACGGTCAGGTGACCTCATCAGCAACACCATCTTCAGACCCACTGCAAACTGTCAGTGTTGTGTGTTTCTTGTTGTGTGTTTTTTCTTTAAATCTATTGTATGGTGATCGGTACCATTTAGACCATTTGTACATTTGCATAGCCTATAGCACAAAGTTGTACTGCTGTCTACTGATTGCAAGGCTGCCAGCTGTCATCTAATGTTAAATGTAACACTGTGTCCTCAAAAAATTCTATTTTCTTCCTTATTGAACATAAGAAGGTAAGAAGGAATGACAATAAAACTGACGTTAATTAGTAGTATGCATGAAGGTATACCGCAGCAGCAGAATGGTACTGATGGTAATGTTGTACTGACACTCCACTGTGTGTGTGTGGTGATAACAGGATGTGTGTGTAAGAGTTATGGACCTTCAGACTCAGCCTGATCCTGGAGATGCAGTTCCACGTGTTCCTGAAGAATGAAGCAGTCAGCACAGACAAGAGCGCACATGGGACACGTGAACCGACCCCCTGAAACACATCACACAGAACGGGTACACAGAATCAAAGATGCCCTGACGAAAGCCACAATGTGACTGTTCATTAATGATCAGCTGCCTGAAGAGCCACTCTCGTAGAAGACTGACGTTTCTGTTTTGATGTGTGATGTTCTGCCGTTTCCTCACGAGAAGGTTGAGCAAGGCCATCGGGTGCTGGATCATTTCCGAGTGGCTTTTTTATTTGGTTTGAAGCGGCCGCTGCAGGGGGTGAAGCCTCCACCCTGGATGTGGCTCCTCGAGAAAGTGCCGTCCTGGCATTAGGTGCAGGCGTCCTGCTCATCAGACAAAGTGTGTGCCGACCAGAAGCCTCTGTGGAAGCTGGAGTTACCATATCTATACAAACAGACGGTGAACCCTCCGATGTCTCTTTAGCACTGTCTGTTCTGAGTCTCGGATTTGTCTCCGTTACCTCCGAGCTTCCACACAAATTCCTTATAGTACTGTGGTCAGCAGAGTGCTGAAGGTCCATCTCTTTATGTGCTGTGCACACGTGAAAATATAGGTCGTCGTAAGAGACGCCCGACAGTGAGCAGAATGGACAGTTCATTTCATTTTCCAGGTGGTTCAGGAGAAGGTGAGTTCTCATGTCTGATTCAGACACAAGCTCTTCACTACAGATTTCACAGACAGGCATGTCAGAAGACCTTCATAGGTAAACAATCAAAAAGCCGGCAGCCGGTAGTTGAGTCTCAAACGTCCAAGATGAAAAGACAAAACACGTAGTTGACAAACTAATCGGGTTAGGGCTGGTCGGCAGGGCTGGTCGGTACTGGGGAAACAGTGACCAGTTACAGCCGAAAGCGAAACGAGCTACGACGGCTAGTTAGATAATGCTAGCAAACCTAACCATTCGCTTCTGCTGTTTTAATTGGTAGTCATTCCAATTAAAACAGGAGGGGCTAAACGGATTCAGGTGGACTCCGGTAACCCCGTACCCAAGATGTCAGGAGTTTAGACCCGTTTTCTTAACAAATAACTGATGCTAACTAGCTAGTCGTTCTCGTTCTCCACTCATGACTTCCGGCTCGGGACAGGAAGTGACGCTCGACGTCATCACGTACCGCCGCCATATTGGCCTCAGCTGGGCGCGTCGGGAAGGTTGTTGGATTAAACCGCCACCGTCGCTGTTCGCTAAAGGTGAACGGGTGAGAATCATTCCGCCGTCACACCGTTTACTGTCCGTCGTTCCGTGGCGGGGAGTGTCCTCGGCTCGCGCACCCCGCGGTTTGGAGTGGAGTCGTGCGCGAGCCCGACCGTATCGATCCGTCTGTGACGTAGTGCGAGCGGCTCGTGAAGTAGCGCGAGCGCCTAGGCGGTTAGCATTAGCATTAGCATTAGCCGTCTCGGTAGCGCTGCCGCCGCCTCGCGAGCCGCCAGACGTCGCGGTTACCGGTTTGACCGAAACGAGGAGCGTCGCCGCGCGCCGTCGTCAGACGCGCGTTAATATTTGGACGCTCGCGCGTAGACGTGTGGCGGGACGGCGGTGGCCCCGCCCACTAGCCGCGCTGCTAGCTGCGTGCTAACGTCATCTCACCCGCTCTATTAATACACTGACCGGACCGGACCAGGTCGGGTACCGGTGTACGCGTGCGCCACGGGAGGCTGTAATGCTGCCTCGTATCGGCCTAACGGTGGCAGGCTGGTCAGCTGTGTGGCTGTGTGGCCTGACCCCCCCCCCCCCCCTCCCCCCCTCCCCCAGGTGCTGGTTAGAGGCCTGACCCCCCCCCCCCCTCCCCCAGGTGCTGGTTAGGGGGCTGACCCCCCCTCCCCCAGGTGCTGGTTAAGGGCCTGACCCCCCTCCCCCAGGTGCTGGTTAGAGGCCTGACCCCCCCCCCCCCCCTCCCCTCCCCCAGGTGCTGGTTAGAGGCCTGACCCCCCCCCCCCCCCCCTCCCCTCCCCCAGGTGCTGGTTAGAGGCCTGACCCCCCCCCTCCCCCAGGTGCTGGTTAGGGGGCTGACCCCCCCTCCCCCAGGTGCTGGTTAAGGGCCTGACCCCCCTCCCCCAGGTGCTGGTTAGGGGGCTGACCCCCCCCTCCCCCAGGTGCTGGTTAGGGGACTGACCCCCCCCCAGCGGTGGAGCCGTTCTCCAGAGGAGGAGCCCTACTATGTTGAATGTGTCCCGTGCGGTACTGATCAGGTTCGACCTGTCCGAGGCTGCATTATTAAACCCTTGGTGTCTTTCTGTCTACGTACCTGTGGCTTCACGTTTTGTGATGCCTACGTGTAAACAACAGTGAATGAGAGATGTTGTCCTGATAACCTTCAGTTGGAAACTGTGCTTGTTTAATTTATTTGAAAAAAAATCTGTACACTAAGAGGAACGTGTTTGTTTCATGTACGTTTGATGTTGTGCCACCATGACAGACCTTGGCAGTGGCCAAGTGACATGACTTTGGCATGACTCGGTGTTCTTTGAAATATCATGCTGTTGTGGTTTGGATTTAAATAAAAGTGGGTTGGTGAGATGGCTGATGCCATCAGGGAAGTCTTGACAGTATGTTACACACACACACACCATAGTCTTTTGTCTGTTGGACAAAATCTGCAGATATGTTTTGTTCCTTTATTTGAAGTGGCGAGGCATGTTTAGTTGAGGTCTGTGTGAAGAAGGAAGTATGCTCAAATGGTGTTTGTGCTTGTGTGCAAATCTGATTAGTTTTCTCTCTGACAACAGAAGCCACAATGGCGAGCCCAGGCAAAGACAACTATCGAATGAAGAGCTACAAGAACAAGGCTCTAAACCCGCAGGAGATGCGCAGACGTAGGGAGGAGGAGGGAATCCAGCTCCGCAAGCAAAAGAGAGAGGAGCAGGTAGACCACGCACATCTCTCGCTATACATCATTCAGAAATGCTGACTAATGTCGAAAGCTTGTGTGAGCCTGTTAACAAACACATCCACGTTTCATGTAGCCTGGTCACTGCTAGCTTTCGTTTTTAGCAACGGTTATGAATGAATGAATGAATGTTCGATTTATATAGCGCCTTTCCAGATTCCCAAGGCGCTTTACAATTTAACACAGGTACAAGTCACAGACAATCAATCACACACACACCGGCGAGAAGCGGCAGCCAATTGAGCACAGAATATGGTGATGAGCACAGAATATGGTGATGACATGTCAGTGTTCACTGTAATGATGAGTCTTGATGCACAATCCCAGCTGTTCAAGAGGAGGAATGTTTGTGTCCCGTCAAGCGAAGAGGCCATGTTCGAATGTCCCATTCAGGACCCTGATGTCAGTTCCACTGTCCCGGTATCTGCGGTAAGTATTGTGAGTTATGCTTTTGTCCTTGCATTCTCTGTCCTCTTCTTGTAATTCGACCTGTTGAACTATAGGAAGAGCTACATGTCAGTTTTAACACTTGTGTTTATGTTTGCAGGAAGGAGTTATAACTCAAGACATGATACAAATGATCTTCTCTGAAGACCCAGACCAGCAGCTAATAGCAACCCAAAAGTTCAGGAAATTACTTTCCAAAGGTTCAGGCTAATTTTTTTCTGGAAGTATGTTATAATGAACATCCATTATGTGCTGAAACGGTTTAGGAGACCTTGCACTTGTTTTACAGAGCCCAACCCTCCTATCGATGAGGTCATTCTCACCCCAGGGGTTGTCAGCAGGTTTGTAGAGTTCCTGAAGAGAGGCGACAACTGCACCCTCCAGGTAAACCTTATGGAGGAAATGTTTGTGAAGTCTGTCTGAGAAGGGGAGAGTTAAGAACAAGAGTGAAGCGAGTGGTTGAATGAGCTGAGAGCAGACAGTAGGGTCCTGCTAGCATGAATCAAACGTCTAATAGTGTCTGTGCAATCAGTTTTAAAGCAGGTGGTCAGTTCAAGCTCGAGTTTTTAATGCTTGCACCGATCTACCGCCAGTTTGAAGCTGCCTGGGCGTTGACCAACATCGCGTCGGGCACATTCCTGCACACCAAGGTGGTGATCGAGACCGGCGCTGTCCCCATTTTCATCGAGCTGCTCAACTCGGAGTACGAAGACGTGCAGGAGCAGGTGACCTGCCTAGCTGGGACCGTTTAGCAGCAGCCGTAGCAGCCACACGTCCTACGGCTTAACAGGATCTAGCAATAGCTTGGTTAAGTGTAGCTGTGGCTAGGCTATTAGCCTATTAGATGTTTGTTAAGAAAATAATGAGATATGTTATTAAGCCATTTACATACATATGCAAGTTATCATTTTCAACAGGAATATTCCCAAACAATATGAAAATTGCTAAGGTAATTCCAATTTACAAAAATGGTGAGAAATGTGTATTCAGTAATTATAGGCCAATATCCTTATTACCACAGTTTTCAAAAATCTTGGAGAAATTGTTTGTGACCAGATTGGATCAATTTATCAATAAATATACCATTTTAAGTAATAGTCAGTATGGATTTAGAGCCAATAACTCAACTTCAATGGCCCTCATCGAACTGACAGAACAAATAACAAATGCTGTTGATCAAAAAAAA
The DNA here is from genome assembly GCF_052324685.1 of Brachyhypopomus gauderio. Lineage (NCBI taxonomy): Eukaryota > Metazoa > Chordata > Actinopteri > Gymnotiformes > Hypopomidae > Brachyhypopomus > Brachyhypopomus gauderio. The sequence goes on from NC_135229.1 coordinate 14,272,564, forward strand.
TACTGCGCTAGTATCTATGTTGATTTAAAGAAAGCATTCGACACAATTGACCATAGCATTCTACTTGAAAAACTAAATAAATATGGGATTAGAGGACCAGCATTACAATGGATAACTAGTTATTTGGAAAATAGAAAACAGTTTGTACAAATACATGATGTAAGATCTGAACTCAGTGGAATAACATGTGGAGTTCCTCAGGGATCAGTACTTGGACCAAAATTGATTATCCTATATGTGAATGACTTGGTCAATGTGTCTGGGCTCTTTAAATGCATATTATTTGCTGATGATACAAAATTTTTTTGTTTGGGTAAAGACATTGAACGTATGTTAGAGAAAATGCAAACAGAATTTGTGAAAATACAAAACTGGTTTAAATTAAACAAATTATCATTAAACTTGGATAAAACTAATTATATGATATTTACAAAAAGACAAAGAACAGTTAATATTCCGTTTAGAGTTGGGGGTGTGGAGATAAACAGAGTCAGTGAAGTAAAGTTTTTGGGTGTTACTATAGATGAGAAATTGACATGGAAACCTCATATAAATCACCTAAGAATAAAACTAGCTAAATCTATTGCATTGCTTTATAGAGTAAGGGACTTGTTTAATGATAAAGTTTTGTATATGTTATACAACACATTAATTGTCCCACACTTGGTTTACTGTGTTGACGTATGGGGTAAAGCATGCAAGACTATTACACATCCTGTTTTTGTTTTGCAAAAAAAAGCTGTAAGAGTTATCACTCGAAAAAATTACCATTATCCATCTAATATATTATTTTGCAAATTGAAATTATTGAAATTTTATGAGTTGGTTGATTATAATATATTGTTAGTTATGTACAAAGCTCACCAAAACATACTACCTTCAAACATTCAGATAAATTTTGTGAAGAGAGAGTCCTGTTATAATCTTAAGGGAATAGAGATGTTTATAAAACCTAAATGTAGAACATGTTTGAAAGAACGGTGCACCGCAATCCAAGGAGTAAGATTATGGAATGATCTGAAAGATGATGTTAAAAGGGCCAAATCACTGTACATGTTTAAGATATTGATAAAGGCTCGACTTTTAAAAAAATATGAAATAATATGAACTGTATACATAAGATTTGTCATTCTAGAATGATCTGATGCTTTTTGTTTTGTTTTTGTTGACTGAAGATTATTGTGTTTGAGTTTATATTTGAGGAAAAAGGGGCAGACATTATAAGATTTTCTCTTCTTTCTGCCACCTTTCATTTCATTTTATTTGTGTTTTCTTTTATGTACATAGAATCATTTGTCTTTTAAGAAATGAATAAAGTTTGAAATACAATACAATACAATTAGCAACTAGGCTAATCATAGCTAGTTTAGTGGTGACTAGTTTAGCAGTAGTTAACTAAACGTCTAGTTTCACAATATCTAATATTGACTAACTTGCACATAGTCCTAGGTAGTATGTCTCCTTTAGCATCATCTCTTACAGTGTAGCATCATGTAGTGTAACAGCACTGATGTAGTGGCATTAATCCAGTCTGTGTGTGTTTGTGCAGGCTGTCTGGGCACTGGGCAACATTGCAGGGGACAATGCGGAATGCAGAGACTTTGTCCTGAACTGCAGCATCCTCCCTTCCCTGCAGCAGTGAGTGCACCCAGACACGCACCTCCCCATCTCCATGACCCCCCCCCAGCACCCTGGTGCCCCCGCCCCTCCCTGGCTGTGTATTCATGAATGTGTCCATATGACGCTCACATAGCAATGTGCACTTAGTGAGAGAGAATAGAAACCATTTATATGAAAATTAGCACTAGGTTTAGTTTAGCATCTGCGGCAGAAAAAACGGAGAGAATTCTGGTCTTGTGGTCTGGTTGGCGCTTGTACTGCTGGTTCTCAAAGTGTGCGTGTGTCCATCTCTGTCTTCTAGGTTACTTGCAAAATCCAACCGCCTCACTACAACGCGAAATGCTGTGTGGGCGTTGTCCAACCTGTGCAGAGGCAAAAATCCTCCCCCAGACTTTGCCAAGGTGGGTGAAAGGAGACGTGTCGGCCGGTCTGCTGTGGAGTGTGTGCTCCTGTATACTCACCTGTCTCGGTCCTCTGCGTCTCAGTGCCTCTTAAAGAGACGTGTGTGTCCATGTTCTTGTGGGTGGTGTCATGGTGCAGGTGTCTCCGTGTCTGAGCGTGCTGTCCAGACTGCTGTTCAGCGGAGACCCTGATGTCTTGGCTGATGCTTGTTGGGCTCTCTCCTACCTGTCCGACGGCCCCAATGACAAAATCCAGGCCGTCATCGACTCTGGAGTATGTCGCAGACTGGTGGAGCTGCTCATGTGAGTCACACATCCACCTTCTGTTCCTACACTGTCTCGTGGTTGTCCAAAACTGTGGTGTGAGTTTCCTCTACTCCTCCTTCTTAGGCACAGTGATTATAAGGTGGTTTCTCCGGCTCTCAGGGCCGTGGGCAACATTGTGACGGGCGATGACATTCAGACTCAGGTAGAGTGGAACCTCTCCCACTCTCGTGTGCTCACCCTTGCTACCAGCCAGATATGCCTGCATCTCATGTGTTGCCTCCTTAAGTACTAGCTAGTGTCAATGCATTAAGAGCCATTGCAATAAAAAATAAACAGGTAAATTCTTCATTAATCGTCATCTGTTCTTGTACACATCTGCATGTTTGTGTGTGCTGTAGGTGATCCTGAACTGTTCAGCTTTACCCTGCCTGCTTCATCTGTTGAGTAGCCCTAAGGAGTCCATCAAGAAAGAGGCCTGTTGGACCGTCTCCAACATCACAGCAGGGAACAGGGCGCAGATCCAGGTAGCAGGGTCACCATCACAGTTTCACACCTCTCAGAATCCAGTACTGGACCTGTCCAAGTGGTTAATGAACTAATGACCCGCAGTGTGTGTGTCTTTATAAGCAGATACTTTTTAAACAATGGCAAATGTGAACATGAATTTTCGTAATAATATTTGTTTCAATTTCAACCTTGTGATGAGTCTACCACTAGGACAGGACAGAAGCTCGTGGTTCATTACGAATGGTGGTTTTGGATTGATTCTAATATGGAACGGCTTTGATTTACTGTTTCCAGACGGTGATTGATGCCAACATCTTCCCCGTGCTGATTGAGATCCTGCAGAAGGCCGAGTTTCGCACCAGGAAGGAGGCGGCGTGGGCCATCACCAACGCCACCAGCGGGGGCGCTCCTGAGCAGATCAGGTTCCTCCCTCGTTCCTCCGTCAGCAGTGCTGAAATGACGGTCACCTCATCCTTTCGCCCAGTAGTTCAGAAGCGTGTGACCTGACCTCACAGCTCCAGCTCTTCGTTTCTGGCCTGGTGGTGGTGTGTGAATGGTGTTGTGTGTGTGTGTGTGTGTGTGTGTGTGTGTGTGTGTGATTGGTAGCGTTGCTGCCGGGACTCGAGCGTGGAAGGCGGGGCCTGCAGTATTCAGGAGATCTAAAGCATTACCCTCTAATTGCCCCTCACAAAATGAGGGACATAGTGTTTAATGCTTTTAATAAGAGCATTTTGCTTTGTTGCTTCCAAACATTCCACGTCAGGGTCTAGTACAGTCATGGCCAAAAGTTTTGAAAATGACACAAATATTATATTTTCACATGATCTGCTGCCCTCTGGTTTTTATGTGTTTGTCAGATGTTTTTATCACATACAGAAATAATTGCAATCATATTATGAGTAACAAAAGCTTTTATTGACAGTTAGAATGAGTTAATGCAGCAAGTCAATATTTGCAGTGTTGACCCTTCTTCAGGACCTCTGCAATTCTCCGTGGCATGCTCTCAATCAACTTCTGGACCAAATCCTGACTGATAGCAGTCCATTCTTGCACAATCAATGCTTGCATTTTGTCAGAATGTGGACATTCTGGTACCATTCTTTATTCATGGCTGTGTTTTTAGGCAAGACTGTGAGAGAGCCGATTCTCTTGGCTGAGAAGCAACCCCACACATGAATGGTTTCAGGATGCTTTACAGTTGGCATGAGACAAGACTGGTGGTAGCGCTCACCTCGTCTTCTCCGAACAAGCTGTTTCCAGATGTCCCAAACAATTGGAAAGGGGATTCATCAGAGAAAATGACTTGACCCCAGTCCTCAGCAGTCCACTCCATGTACCTTTTGCAGAATATCAGTCTGTCCCTGATGTTTTTTCTGGAGAGAAGTGGCTTCTTTGCTGCCCTCCTTGAGACCAGGCCTTGCTCCAAGAGTCTCCACCTCACAGTGCGTGCAGATGCACTCACACCTGCCTGCTGCCATTCCTGAGCAAGCTCTGCACTGCTGGTAGCCCGATCCCACAGCTGAAACACTTTTAAAAGATGGTCCTGGCGCTTGCTGGTCTTTCTCGGGCGCCCTGGAGCTTTTTGAGCAACAATAGAACCTCTCTCCTTGAAGTTCTTAATGATGCGATAGATTGTTGACTGAGGTGCAATCTTTCTAGCTGCGATACTCTTCCCTGTTAGGCCATTTTTATGCAGTGCAATGATGACTGCACGTGTTTCTTTAGAGATAACCATGGTTAACAGAAGAGAAACAATGATGCCAAGCACCAGCCTCCTTTTAAAGTGTCCAGTGGTGTCGTTCTTACTTAATCATGACAGATTGATCTCCAGCCCTGTCCTCATCAACACCCACACCTGTGTTAATGGAGCAATCACTGAAACTATGTTGGCTGGTCCTTTTAAGGCAGGGCTGCAATGAAGTTGAAATGTGTTTTGGGGGATAAAGTTCATTTTCTAGGCAAATATTGACTTTGCAATTAATTGCTGATCACTCTTTATAACATTCTGGAGTATATGCAAATTGCCATTATAAAAACTGAAGCAGTAGACTTTGTAAAAATTAATATTTGTATCATTCTCAAAGCGTTTGGCCCTGACTGTGGTACCCTGCCAGCACGGCGCAGATCCACACTCTGCTTGGTCCTGCGTTTCCGTCCTATACACATCGACACATGAGCGTACTGAAGCAGTGAACTGAGTGAGAAGTTGGAGAAGTTCTCAGTACATATTTGGATTCGTCATGCAAAAATTAATAAACAGATTTTATTTTTGCAGGTTTTGATGTAATATTATAATATAAAATATATTTTTATATAGACTGTGCCTTGTTTGGGATTATTGGTGATATTAAAGTGTGTTGTGTTGCACAACAGGTACCTGGTGTCTCTGAACTCCATCAAGCCCATGTGTGACCTGCTGACGGTGATGGACTCCAAGATTGTGCAGGTGGCTCTGAATGGCCTGGAGAACATTCTCAGACTGGGAGAACAGGAGTCCAAACAGAACGGGACCGGCGTAAACCCCTACTGTGCACTCATTGAGGAAGCTTATGGTACACCCACACACCTGTTTTACACTGAATAGTAGTTCCAGATAGACTCTTGCTGTGTTTAACTGGCGTTGCAGTGCTGCATTGCTCCACTAGATGGCAGCAGGGTTTTTGCTCAGCAGCAGCTCTCTACATTTCACCATGTCAACCTATAGGTGTGTAAGTAGGTGCCTAATTTTCTGCCACAGGACTCGATAAGATTGAGTTCCTCCAGAGTCACGAGAATCAGGAGATCTACCAGAAGGCCTTTGACCTGATCGAGCGCTACTTCGGTGTGGAGGAGGAGGACGCCAGCATCGCTCCGCAGGTGGATCAGAACCAGGGCCAGTACATCTTCCAGCAGCCAGAGGGGCCAATGGAGGGCTTCCAGCTTTAACCCTGTCCAGGGCCCCCCCAGCCAAGCTCCAGGTTCCGCTTCATCTCTCCTGGAGCCCTGACACTCAGACATTTGACTCGCTCTCACTCTCTCTGCTTCTCCCATCTCATCTCTCTCTGGGTGAGGACATAGCTGAAGTGCTAACCCATCTTCAAGCCCCAGAGACCTCTGCAGCCCCACCACGCGCCCCCACCCGAGCGGGCGGAGTGGGTGAATGAGGAGGCTGGTGGAGTCTCTTCTTGGACGAGCTTACACAAAGTGTTCTGCTGTGACTCCGTCCTGTCTCACATAGACTTCCTGTTTTTTTTCTTTCGTGAGCCTCGATAACTTGATGCAGAGGCAAAGACTGCTTTTCTTTTTCCCAATTTTCAAATTATTATTAATATTATTGCTATTATTATTATTATTATACATTGGCACTGGTGTCCCAAAAATGAAACATTTACTCCATATCCCTTTTTGAAATGTGAAACTACCTCTATAATCGTCAGTGGAAAAAGAGTGTTTGACAACATAGTAAACGCTGACGGTTGAGCGCTCTCCTTTGTTGAATACACACTGGTGTTCTACTGTAGCCTGTGGGACGTCAGTGCCTCTTCTGAGTAGTTCTGGACTAGAAAGAGTGAATTTGCATGGGCAAGTTTGAATTGCGAGATCTCCCTGGCTGCGTGCGTGCCCATGCTTATAATCAAATGCAGCTTTCTCTAATGCTGTGTAAACAAAACAAACGTCCATCATGATCTCAAATGCGGTGCGAGACTTTCTCTTGGTGTCCCGTGGTGGCTCTCCTGAACTGAAAGCCTTGTGCTGGCTCCTGAGCTGCGGACAGTGGGAGACCTGGAGCTCTGGAGATCCATATTTATTGTGAATGAGGTGTGTGTGGCGTGGGGATGGCCAGCTCAGAGCCCACCCTCCCAGGCATGGAACCTGCTGCTCTAGCACCCCGGGGCTTACCCAGCGCTACGCTGCGTCTTATTTAAGCATGGTCACGTGACCATGCACGGTCAGTCTGTTCTGTCTCCATCACTGTCCTGTTTTCCAAGGAATTGTGTGGGAGCTGCATCTAATTTGAAGTTTCTTATCAAGGGTTGTAGTGTTTATCTGTTTAAAATCTCAATCCTTCATTTGGCCATTGGTTTTGATTCATGCTCTAAGATGACATCAGTAGGAAATGCTGAGATTAACTTGGACTGAAATTTATATATTCAATGAATAAACATGTGATTGCTCAAGGATGTTAAATACTAATGCTGGACTTGGTTTGAAAGCACACCGCAGAAGGGTTTGCTGCTGTAATGTAACCCCTGTCCCGCCATAACCCACCTGCCCTCTTCAGGGGCTGTTGTCTATTGCCCTTTGGTGATGGTAAACGCTTGATGTGCAAATTCCATTTTCCAAACTCGTTAAAAGTTCTCCACCATCTCTGGTTTGTATTCTTTATCTTGGCCTGTTTCGTTTCAGTTTGCTCTAACCTACCACCAGTTTTGTCATGCTGATCTTTGTTCTGATGAAATCAACTTGCATAGCATTGAAATTCAGTTTTATCAACCCAACTGGAGAAAAGTGAATATGTTAAGGTTGCAAAACAAGCACATTTGATGGTGTATAGTTTTCTAATATTTCTCATATTTGTACTTTTTCAGGTTTGGGTTGATCTTTTTTTTGGGTTGATTTTGGTGTTTCAAGTTGCCATTGGTGCAGAGCTGCAGTGTAGAGGATGGTGGTTTTCTCAAGAATGTTGAAATTGTGTAAAATGATGTAGAACAAATAAAGTGTTTTGTTAAACATCAGAGTGTTTCAGACGGACTCAGACTGAGCTTAGTTTAGGGTTTGAGATGAGTTGATGGCTCCTCGATTAGTGTTGGGGTATCTGGCCTTATTTGTGGTCGGGTTGTGGCTATGGTTGGAGTTGATTGTTTTTGGTTAGGGCCAGGTTTGGGTTTGTGACTGACTAGATAAGTTACATCCTGGTGGTGTAAATTGTCAATTATAGATCAGTAGAAATTTAATTGAAACTTTGTGCTTGCAGGCCCAATGCTAAGGTGTCCAATATCTTCTCTGTTACAAACTTCAGTAAAACGTGTTGAAACGTGTGTTCGTCATGGGTTCAAACGTGTGTTCGTCATGGGTTCAAACGTGTGTTCGTCATGGGTTCAAACGTGTTCAAGCATGTGTTCTACATGTTTATATACGTTAGATAGTAATCAGGGATGGGTAATTTCCAAAGAGCTCTAAGGGTTGGCATAGATTTTTGTTCAACCAGACAATCTGTTCATCTTCTGAGGAAACACTACTGATTCTTCCTACAGTAGTACTGCCATTGCCAGGCATTTAAAGAAGCAGTCATTTTACTGCCAAAGATTATCGAACAACATGGAAGTGGTCATATGAAGTGCAGTACTTTATCAGTTCAGGTTTACTGGGCAGATCCCAGCAGTGTTGGTGTTTTTTTTTATTTTTATTTTATTTTATTTTTCCCTTATCTTGAGTAGAAACATACCAATATGATCTTGGATCAGATAAACCCGTGTGGGCATTATATACTGACGTCTACATGAGGTTCACACAGGGTGGTTTAAAATATGTGAATGCAGGTTGATTGTGGTACAGATGGAGCAGCGTCAGCCTTGTGTGTGTGTGTGTGTGTGTGTGTGTGTGTGTGTGTGTGTGTGTGTGTGTGTGTGTGTAAGCAAGCGCTCAGGTCCCAGTGTCTACACTACATAATGACATGTCTGTTTAACATAAGAGACAAAGACATTGTGTTCAGACAACACGGCAAAATGAATCATCAACAGGTCCGTCAGCACTTGGACGTTTAAGGAAGAAACAGTCAATGGTGAATAGAATCACTTTATGTCCAAGTATTGTGATAACACACGTTATTGTGATGATACACATTATTGTGTTCTTCATGTTGAGAGACTGCAGTGTTCCAGGAAGTCCGTTTCAAAGTTTTGCATGTAGTCATGTATTTGATTTCTACACTAGTCTACACTCTTGCACAGTGTAATCTGATGTCAACTGAGCAGAGGTGAAATTAGCTCCCTTAATACTCCAAACCTTTGCCTATTTTACTGTGTGGGCTCATGGGCATTTTGGAGTTATCGACATTACCAAATATTGCATTCTTAAGAAGAGCGGAGAGATGACCTGTGACTTTCAAAACCTCCCTCTTGTTTTTTTTGTTGTTGACATGATCTCTGTGGTGCAGGTGAACTGCCAGGGTACGACATGTCAGTTGGTATGACATTTGGGATTGTGAAAATTCCTGTGTCTTGTTTCAGCAGAACTCTGGTGTGCTCGTGTTTCAGTGTGCACTCTCCATTTATTCTGCCATACATCTGTTAATTTGAATCCAGTTTTTTGCAGCCAGTTTGAAAAACAAGTATAGAAATCTGCAGAGATCTGGAGACCCACCATTCCAATCGTCCTCATTACACATTTACACTTTCTGGCTGCAAATAAGATCATGATGGGTCTGCTACTGTCAACTCGGGCCCGTACACACACAGGCCGTGGTTCTACAGCAGGGCCCACCTGTGTTGAAGTATTGTCGTCGTTGTTGTGTATTGTCGTCGTTGTTGTCTATTGTCGTTGTTTCCCCAGATGTCCATCAACTGTGTAAGCAAAGTGTCTGTCGGTCTGCACTTCAGAAGCACTTTGCTTGTACAGCTCATGATGGAGCTCTCTCTGAAATGTCCTGTTTTGTTTTTGAATACTGTACTACACTGTTTATTTATTGTGCCAACATCTTTAAATGTAAACGGTAGTTACTGGAGCACATACTGGGATCCCTCCCTCCCTGAGTTGAATCTGCAGACTACACCAAAGTCAAATGTGTTGCTGCTGCTGGGAGATGCCACAGTGGATTATTTGTCTCCAAAGTCAAATTTATTCATAAAATATATTTATTTTTATAACATGTTTTGTCACAAAGCAGGTTTACCAACACATGGGTCTAAAACTGTAATCGGCAAGCCAAGGGTGACGGGGGCAAGGGAGAACCTTCCCAGACAGGTTAGCATGAAACCTTGGGAGGACCAAGACTTGAAAGGGAACCCGTCCACTGGGCAGCCCGGCTTGCCATCCTGAGCTTTGTCTACTCCAGCCCAACCACCTTCATATCCTCCACCACTGCATCTAGAAACCTCCTCTTCTCCTCCTGCATGAGTGCACCTGTCTCCTGGTCTAAAGCAGCCCTGCAGCAGTTTCGGGTCTCAAACATCCTACCTGCCATGTTCCTCTAATCAGCTGATTTCTAGTCTTGTCCATGTACGTCACTCTCCATGATAATCACAAACTCTTCATCTCTGCCACCTGCCTCTCCCTCTCCTGTCTGTTGGTCGGTGCCTCTCCCTCTCCTGTCTGTTGGTCGGTGCCCCTCCCTCTCCTGTCTGTTGGTCGGTGCCTCTCCCTCTCCTGTCTGTTGGTCGGTGCCTCTCCCTCTCCTGTCTGTTGGTCGGTGCCTCTCCCTCTCCTGTCTGTTGGTCGGTGCCCCTCCCTCTCCTGTCTGTTGGTCGGTGCCCCTCCCTCTCCTGTCTGTTGGTCGGTGCCCCTCCCTCTCCTGTCTGTTGGTCGGTGCCCCTCCCTCTCCTGTCTGTTGGTCGGTGCCACTGGCCCCAAGTCATACAACAGCAGGCCTCACTACTCTGAGACTCTCCCCATTCAGTCTGGTAGGTCCCCTTCTGTCCTCCACCCTCTACTCCAGTCACTCCATCCTGCCCTTCACCTCCATCACATTCTCCATTATGTCATTCACTCCACCCCAAGTATTTAATCTCGGCTCCATAACGTCACCTCTCGGTCCTTCTCCACACTCGTGTCCTGCGTCACTCACGCTAATGCTCCCCCTCTCTCCAACACCTCCATCTCCTACGTGTGCTACACATCAGTGTCATCTGCAAACACCACCCATGGACTCCTGCCTAACCCGTCTGCCTCTCCATGACCACTGCAAACAAGAAAGAGCTCAGAGTACGTTGTTTTAGCTAAAAGGAAAAACAACTACAACTGGAAACTGGAAAGGCAGGTCCAGTCACAGGTGTCCTATGACACTTAAGTTGATTAGCATCTCCTTACTGTCTGATTCATCACCAATGTCCTTTCACACGAGGTGTAAAGAATATCTACGACTTTACGTTGAAGGACATTTTTAGTGTATACAGGACAGTAGATTTTTATCGCTCCTGTTTTGTCACATGATATTTGAAACTAAATGCATTGTGTGCATATTATAGTATAGTATTTAAAACATAACACATGGATCTTATTGGCTAATGGTTAACCACTTCTCTCAAAGGACTCAATTTTGAGATAGAGGTTTGCTATTGCATGAAAACTGAAATACAGTTGTGATCAAATTTATTCAACCCCCACTGAAATAAAGTGTTTTGGCCAGTTTGACATTGATTTTGATCATTTCAGTCATCTTATTTACAATTATATCAAAGAGGCACTTATAAATTAGACAAACATAACATAATATTTATGATGGAATAACCACAAATGTCTTTACTGTGCTCACATCATTATCAGTTTTATTCAACCCCCTAGTGACATTATTTTTTAGTACTTAGTACAACATCCTTTTCCAGTTATGACAGCTTTCAAGCGTGAAGCATAGCTTGACACAAGTGTCTTGCAGCGACCTATGGGTATCTTAGCCCATTCTTCATGGGCAAAAGCCTCCAGTTCAGTCACATTCTTAGGCTTGCGCATTGCAACTGCCTTCTTTAGGTCCCACCAGAGGTTCTCAATTGGATTTAAGTCTGGTGATTGCGATGGCCACTCTAGAATGTTCCAGCCTTTCATGTTCAACCATGCTCTAGTGGACTTGGATGTGTGCTTCGGATCATTGTCCTGTTGGAAGGTCCAACGTCTCCCAAGCCGCAGGTTTGTGACTGACTCCATCACATTTTCCTCCAAGATCTCCTGGTACTGAAGGGAATTCATGGTACCCTGCACACGTTGAAGCTTTCCTGTACCATTAGAAGCAAAACAGCCCCAAAGCATAATTGACCCCCCGCCATGCTTCACAGTAGGCAAGGTGTTCTTTTGTTCATAAGCCTGGTTCTTCCTTCTCCAAACATAGCGCTGGTCCATTGTCCCAAACAGTTCTAATTTAGTTTCATCTGACCACAGTACACTGTTCCAAAACCTTTGTGGCTTGTCCACATGACTTTTGGCATACTGCAGTCGACTTTTCTTGTTCTTTGGAGTCAGCAAGGGGGTGCGTCTGGGCGTTCTGGCATGGAGGTCTTCGTTATGCAGTGCGCGCCTTATTGTCTGAGCTGAAACTTCAGTGCCCACATCTGACGGGTCTTTTTTCAGTTCCTTAGCAGTCACGCGGGGATTTTTCTCCACATTACGCTTCAGGTAGCGCACAGCAGTCGCGGTCAGGATCTTCTTTCTGCCACGACCAGGTAACGTTTCCACTGTGCCCTTTAACTTGAACTTGCGAATGATACTTCCGATAGTGTCTCTTGGAATATTTAACAACTTCGCAATCTTTTTATATCCATTGCCATTCTTGTGAAGAGCAATAACCTCTTCTCTTGTCTTCTGGGACCATTCTCTTGCCTTCACCATGCTTGGAAACACACCAGTAGATGTCTAGAAGGAGCTGAGTATCACAGTCCTTTTAAATCTGCCTAATTGGTGCTTATCATGCTTGATTGCTGCTCGTTGACATCCACAGATGTTTTCAATACCTGATGGAAAACACTGGAATGAACCTCTGTTCTTAGGAGTGGTAGTCGTAAAGGGGTTGAATAATTGTGTCAATGAAGAAATCACAAAAAGGCCATTTAATACTTTATGACAAAAAAATTGATGCTATCTTAGTTGCATTTAGTTCTTTAACAAGTCCTTGTAAGATTTCATTATGAACACAATTACAAATGTGCACTGAATTCCATAAAACCCTTCGCAGCATTGGGGGTTGAATAAATTTGATCACAACTGTACTTAATCACCGGATAATCAGTATTTGCAGCTTATGTTCTTAATCTAATGGAATGGAAAACTACACATGAACGTTTTCCATGTAGAGAGAAGAGTGAGGCATTGTTGGCAGTTACACAACTGGTACAATCTGGCCTGAAGTCATGAGACATGTATCGATATCTCGGGGGCTTCCAGCTAAAAACCATTTCATATTGAATGATGAAACATCTCCATTAAAATAGACATCTTGTTTATTTCATAACATTTTTCTGTGGTTTACTTCCTTTTCTTTTGATTGTTAAAAATACTTTATATTTATTGTACATTATACAGACAGTAGAGTAAGTGATTCAAATATATAAAGTGGTTATTTTCTACATTTTCATTTAGTAGTATAAAACAATGTGTGTATTGCAATATAATATTTGGATCAAAGCTGATGATCATAATCTGAATAAGAAATGAGCACTTGGTACAATACAAGAAAAACAGATGTAGGTTCCTGTTTACATGAATATGCAGGAGTGAGTGAGTCCTTCAGGTCCTTATATGCTTAATGCTCGTTTCCGAATGAGTTCAAGCTGGCTTTGGGGAGTGGTGGTTTTTGTGTAGTTTTGATATGCTAGTTTGGGCCTCGTATCCAGTTTAGTTTCTGCCGCTGGGATTGTAGTGATGTATGGTGGGCTTGTTGTGGAGTAGTAAGAATGTCCTGCACATTTCTGTATCTCAGGTTGGATCATGTCCCCAACATTATAGGTGCACTTTGTAGAATACTCATAAATGTTCTTCATGAAGGCATCTCTGGTGTTGTAGGTCTTTCTGAAGATGATATTATAGCATTTTGGAAGGAAGTGGCAGCTTAGAATGCCGTAGTTTGAGATGAGGATAACCACCATCTCCACAGCAGGTAGATACTTCCCATCGGTGTTGATGTAGATGGGAATGAAGATGACCCAGGCCATAAGGTAGACCAGCATGCCGAAAGTGATGAACTTTGCTTCGTTGTATTTCTCTGGAAGTTTCCGACCCTGGAAAGCAATGATGAAGCACAGAAGAGCCAGCAGAGCGATGTATCCCAGCATCACCGCAAACGCCTCGTTTGACCCTTCGTCACACTCTTCCAGGATGAACTTGGTGTAGAGGGTGAAGGTTTTGTGTGGGCTCTTGAGGAGGAGCCAGGAGGTGCAGATCACTCCCTGCAGGGCCGTGCAGACACACACGACCACGTAGGACTTGTAGAGCCGCCGTAGCACCTGCTGCAGGAGCAGCTTCATCTGGAAGGCCAGCAGGATGTTCAGGGACTTCACCAGGATGCAGGACACACACAGCGTGAAGCTCATCCCATACAGCACCTGCCTCACTTTGCAGTGAGTGTCGGTCGGCTTCCCCACAAAGAACGTCACGCTCACGAAGCTGCCCAGCAGGGAGAGGAGGATCAGGTGGCAGAGGGGGCCGCCGGCAGCCTTGACCACGGGAGACTCGCGGTACCAGAAGAACAGGAACGACACCAGGCCAACCACCAGCACTCCAATACCAGCCAGAGATAACAGCACCACGGCAAAGCCGTCACTCCAGGGGAAGTAATCCAGAGTCTTTGGCATACACATCGAACTCCCAGGCTCTGCCCACTCTGTGCTGCTGTCACACGCGTAGCACTGGTCCATGTCTGAAATAATATTTTTTAGAAAGAAATTATTATTATTATTATTTTAAAGTCTTGGTTTGTGTGTGAAGTTGGATTTGAGATTTTCTGTAGCTGCAGAGAAAGTATGACCAAAAGAACTCCACACTGGTTCTGTAGCTGTGGTGGGTGGTAGTCCTGTACTGGTTTTGAGTGTGGTGGGTGGTAGTCCTGTACTGGTTTTGAGTGTGGTGGGTTACTCACCCGGGCTGTTGGAGTACTGGTTTTGAGTGTGGTGGGTTACTCACCCGTGCTGTTGGAGTACTGGTTTTGAGTGTGGTGGGTTACTCACCCGTGCTGTTGGAGTACTGGTTTTGAGTGTGGTGGGTTACTCACCCGTGCTGTTGGAGTACTGGTTTTGAGTGTGGTGGGTTACTCACCCGTGCTGTTGGAGTACTGGTTTTGAGTGTGGTGGGTTACTCACCCGTGCTGTTGGAGTACTGGTTTTGAGTGTGGTGGGTTACTCACCCGTGCTGTTGGAGTACTGGTTTTGAGTGTGGTGGGTTACTCACCCGTGCTGTTGTTGCAGTACTGGTTTTGAGTGTTGTGGGTTACTCACCCGTGCTGTTGTTGCAGTACTGGTTTTGAGTGTGGTGGGTTACTCACCCGTGCTGTTGGAGTACTGGTTTTGAGTGTGGTGGGTTACTCACCCGTGCTGTTGGAGTACTGGTTTTGAGTGTGGTGGGTTACTCACCCGTGCTGTTGCAGTACTGGTTTTGAGTGTGGTGTGTTACTCACCCGTGCTGTTGCAGTACTGGTTTTGAGTGTGGTGGGTTACTCACCCGTGATGTTGGAGTACTGGTTTTGAGTGTGGGGGGTTACTCACCCGTGCTGTTGCAGTACTGGTTTTGAGTGTGGGGGGTTACTCACCCGTGCTGTTGCAGTACTGGTTTTGAGTGTGGTGGGTTACTCACCCGTGCTGTTGCAGTACTGGTTTTGAGTGTGGTGGGTTACTCACCCGTGCTGTTGGAGTACTGGTTTTCAGCACAGTCGCTGCACTCATAGCAGCAGGTGTGGTGGCCCTCTGTGGTTTTTTTGAACTGGCCGGGTTCACAGCTGTCTGAGCACCTTGATGTTATGTTCTAAATATAGAACACCAGACGTACACCAATTAACATTTTTTCCTATTTGAACTTCCACACTGAAATGGTTTTGTTTAAATTAAACAAAATGTAAATAACTGAGTGATGGAGTTGATTCGTACTAATCCCAGACTGGTGATGGTCAAGCTCTTGTTGACCAGGTGATACTCGGCCACCACGTTTAGAGTTTTCAGTCTTCCTTCAGCCATCTCCCACAAGGTGACATCATACCCCAGATTAACGTCTCCATTTTCATCAAAGGTGTATGATTCACCATCCATCTGAAAAGTGCTGTTCCTCAGATTTGGCAGCAGCTGGAATGAAGGTTTTAGACCAGTGAGCATGAGCAAATTCATACATAACTTGTACATAACGGATATTTTAAACAGCTAAGATAAAAGCATGAATTTTTTAGAACTAAAAGTACGACCATAATTATATAAAATACTTCACCTCCCAAGGCTCTATGGCTTCAGGGTCACTGCAGTTTCTGTTACTACACAGTTTGGCCACAGCCTGTGCAATGGCATTCACAGCCAACTCAATGCTGTAGACCACACCTGAAGGAGTGGTCCTAATGAGTTGATCTGTTAAAGCTGAAACATTGACATCGCTGGTATTATGGGAATCTCTGAATCTGGAATAGAACTCTTCCAAGAAGGAGTTATTCTCCTCACTGTTCTCATCCAGGCTCCTTAGATATTCTTTGAAGGGCGTGACATCTCTGGACTTGAATGAGAACCCCACCACCCAGCCAATGTGGTACAGGTCCTCATGCCTTAGCACGTCCCCGAAGGTGGACCAGTTGTCACTGGCCACCCAGACGTGCTGGGCCTCCTGGTGCTGCACCAGCCCTCTGAACAGGCTGCTCATGTGCTCTGGCTTGGCGAACGACACCACCACCTTCACTTTGGAGTTGGTGTGGATGGTCTGAATGGCATGGCTGATTGCAGAATGAAGTTTCTTTTTGTTGGTGACTGAGTCGGGCAGGACCTCTTTGAAGGCCACGCAGATGCCTACCTCCAGGGCCTGTGACACAAAGCTGTCCATGGCGGAGCGACCGTAGTCTCCGTCGGTGGTGACCACACCCACCCAGTTCCAACTGTTGGCCAGGAGAAGCTTGACCATGGCGTTGGTCTGGTGCACGTCACTGGGGACGGTCCGGGAGAATGCTGGAAAGCGACTCTTATCACTCAGAATGTCAGCTGTGGATGCGTAACTGATCTGCATGGAGGATGGATGAGGAAATTAGGAACTGCAATTTGGAAAAATTGTTTTTCAAGTATAGTGAAATAGAAAATTCTCTGCTTTATTGTTGGCACTGTTTTTCTTTTAAACATTCAGGCCAAACCAACAACAAAACCATGAGATTTCTCTCCACGTCATTGTGATACCTGTGGAATGAGCTCCAGGTTAAGTTCTCTTGCTACGGCGATGGTCATTTCGGAGGAGTACGCCCCGATCACAGCCATCATGGGCTGGGTATACAGCAATGAGCTGGGGGTGGCCAAGCAGTCCAAGTGCTTTTTGATGAAGTCGGCAGTATCGCGCAGAGCGGTGGTGACATCGGAACATGTGTCACGGATGTTGTATCCCAGAGTGACTCCCACGTGTTTCAGTAAAGGGGAGTTGTTCACTTTCTCCACAGCGTGGATCATGGCCAGAGACTGCGTTAGTCCAGACTGACTGAAGCTACACATAACCGTGAACAAACGCAGACATCAGCCTACACTCGGACAGCAGTCTAAAACGAAGCCACGTTAACCGTGAGAAGGCCGTGTGCCCCACAAACTCCACCAAGTTGTGTAGATGAATACATATGAAAGGAATGGTGAGTTAATGGTCTATGTATCTGAATCTTGAGTACTCACCCCGTACAGACTGGGATCTGGGGCACAGAGAGATTCCCTGTGTTGTCCACGCCGTCGTGAATGGGAAAGAGGCCACCAATGAGAATCGTGCCAGGCGCCACAGCTCCTGGAGTGCTGCTCTCTCGAGTGGACGCCATGCTGACGGGCTCCGTTCCCAGGAGGAACATCAGGCTGGTCCACAGCAGGTAGAACATGGTTCTGCTCCCGCTACGCTCTCCTGTGCCTTTGTTGCCTGACTGGTTCCATGCCCTGCATTTTTGTTTAATGTAACGTGCTGCTTCATCTACTCATGCCCTGTTGAGAGAATCACACACGCCCTGTCTAAAGCCCTCCCACATCACACACGCCCTGTCTAAAGCCCTCCCCTACCTAAAAGCCTCCTGTCCACAATCCTTGAACATTTAAACCCCTCCCATAAGTAAATCACTCTCTTGTCCACAACAGCGGTGTGTGGGAACTCCTCCCCTTCAATATGAGAAATGCTTCCTTATCCTTCCTTTGCCCTAGGATGCCTAAAGGAAGCATCACTGATCTGAGTCTCTGAAGATGCATTTTATATTGTTTTTATCTGGACCCTGTAGGTGTGCACAAGCTCTCTTGTGCTTGGAGGTGAAGGAGATTCGTGGCTAGTGGTACCCAGAGGATTCACAGGCTGTTTTATAACCTCCAGTGCGCAGCCGCCCTGAAACACAGCCTCTTACAGACCACATCGGTTCTTTCTTCCAGCAATAAAGGTTATTTGTGGCTGTGACATTCAAAGTAAACTGATTCTGACTCAAAGTAATTCTGATTCTGATTCTGAACTGACCCAATATCATGACCATGTATGTCATCAGTTTATGCAAATGCAACATTTGTAAAATTGTGAACTACTCTTAGTATGCATAAGTATTTAATATTTCAGAGTGTTACTGAGATACCTATTGAGAACTGTAATTATTGCTAATTTACTCTTATAGATGCAATGTGAACGGTATAGGTTTCCTCCTTAGATTGGCACTAGAGGGCAGTGTAATTCCAAAATAAAGCAGAGGCGTATGGATAAAACAGTGAAGCACTGATACAATATGAAGAATATACAGTATATTAACTCCAATATTTGCCATTTCAGTCCACTATCTGGTATTTGACACTTAAATAAATATTTTTCACACAAATAAATATATATTTACCTCCCACCAACATCGTGTCTAAAACTCCTGTCTGGAGATTTCAGTCCTTTGCCCAGTGAAACCTGGTTTCTTTTTTAGTTTTCTGACCTCATGAAGCTCACATGCTACACTTGCCCTCATAATTCATCTCCGTTCACACAGCATTGACCTCATTGAAGCAGGTGGTAGTGGAGGTTGAGCTATTAGCACATCACAGCTGCTGCGTTCCTGAAGAACCTCTCTACAAGAACTTGTAGGATGTTCTCCATGTTAGAAGGCTGAGAAGCTCCCTGCTTATCTGACCTTATTTGCTTTTTTCACCACTGATGTGCTGCAAACTCTGTTTAGCCTGAGACTTCCAGATGCTGCTCTTGCCTTTTGCAAGGTGTACAGCTACAGGTGTGGTTATAGACTGGTGTACAGGTGTACAGCTACAGGTGTGGTTATAGACTGGTGTACAGCTACAGGTGTGGTTATAGACTGGTGTACAGCTACAGGTGTGGTTATAGACTGGTGTACAGCTACAGGTGTGGTTATAGACTGGTGTACAGGTGTACAGCTACAGGTGTGGTTATAGACTGGTGTACAGGTGTATAGCTACAGGTGTGGTTATAGACTGGTGTACAGGTGTATAGCTACAGGTGTGGTTATAGACTGGTGTACAGGTGTACAGCTACAGGTGTGGTTATAGACTGGTGTACAGGTGTACAGCTACAGGTGTGGTTATAGACTGGTGTACAGGTGTACAGCTACAGGTGTGGTTATAGACTGGTGTACAGGTGTACAGCTACAGGTGTGGTTATAGACTGGTGTACAGCTACAGGTGTGGTTATAGACTGGTGTACAGCTACAGGTGTGGTTATAGACTGGTGTACAGCTACAGGTGTGGTTATAGACTGGTGTACAGCTACAGGTGTGGTTATAGACTGGTGTACAGCTACAGGTGTGGTTATAGACTGGTGTACAGCTACAGGTGTGGTTATAGACTGGTGTACAGGTGTATAGCTACAGGTGTGGTTATAGACTGGTGTACAGCTACAGGTGTGGTTATAGACTGGTGTACAGGTGTATAGCTACAGGTGTGGTTATAGACTGGTGTACAGGTGTATAGCTACAGGTGTGGTTATAGACTGGTGTACAGGTGTATAGCTACAGGTGTGGTTATAGACTGGTGTACAGGTGTACAGCTACAGGTGTGGTTATAGACTGGTGTACAGGTGTACAGCTACAGGTGTGGTTATAGACTGGTGTACAGGTGTATAACTACATGTGTGGTTATAGACTGGTGTACAGATGTACAGCTACAGGTGTGGTTATAGACTGGTGTACAGGTGTATAGCTACAGGTGTGGTTATAGACTGGTGTACAGGTGTATAGCTACAGGTGTGGTTATAGACTGGTGTACAGGTGTATAGCTACAGGTGTGGTTATAGACTGGTGTACAGGTGTATAGCTACAGGTGTGGTTATAGACTGGTGTACAGGTGTATAGCTACAGGTGTGGTTATAGACTGGTGTACAGGTGTACAGCTACAGGTGTGGTTATAGACTGGTGTACAGGTGTACAGCTACAGGTGTGGTTATAGACTGGTGTACACTGGTGTACAGCTACAGGTGTGGTTGTACACTGGTGTACAGCTACAGGTGTGGTTATAGACTGGTGTACAGCTACAGGTGTGGTTGTACACTGGTGTACAGGTGTACAGCTACAGGTGTCCCCATCAGGCTCCTGATAGGGAAGCATCTTCTTCCCTGTGTGAAATGCTCCTCTGTGTGTTGGGTTTTGAAGTGTGCATGTACGAATAAAATTCAAACCAACCAAAACTAACAAGCAATCAAATAAAGGTTCAAAACCCCTGTGACACCTTTATAATACTAGCAGATAAACTGCACAGATGAATGAACCTCGGTCCCTCTGTGTTGACCTCTGCAGGCCGGCCTCCGTCTGCCCTGTTACTGTTCAGTGCTGCAGGAACCAGAACTGTAGTCATGAGTCATATCGTGTACAGAAATCCAGCCTGCTGAAGTAGAAAAAGATTCAGACGTCACAACACTAGGAAACGGGCTGGCACAAACATGTATTCTCAATCTCTTTTACACATCATCACTAGGGTAATCACATGAGAGGTCATCACTAGAGTAAACACATGAGAGGTCATCACTAGAGTAAACACATGAGGGGTCATCACTAGGGTAATCACATTAGAGGTCATCACTAGAGTACGGTTTGTGAGTGTTTCCATTAGTACCAGGTCCCAGTTAGCCGGCCCCTTCGGGTACTATTTTCGTACGCGACGATTTGTGAGTGTTTCCATTAGTACCAGGTCCCAGTTAGCCGGCCCCTTCGGGTACTATTTTCGTATCTACTCGCTCGAGGTTCTAACCGTTCCGAAGCGGTACAGTTCTGTGACGTGGAGGAACAGCATGACACTGATTGGCCAGGGAGTGTCGTCACAGGTTGCGTCAGGAGAGCGACTCCTCCGCTATGGACTCCTCAGCCATTTTTAAAACCCAAGGAGCGAAGTCTGTTCCCTGGTCAAACGCCGAGGTACAAACCTTTCTGTTAATAATCAGCGATCAAAAAATCCAGGGCGAACTGGACGGGGCCACTAGAAATGTAAAGGTTTTTACCGAGGTTTCCGCGCTAATGGCCACTCATGGCTACCAGCAGTCCGTTCAGCAGTGCCGGTCGGTCCAAGATAAAAAAGCTTAACGGATTACTGGGCGGTGAAGGACCATAACGGACGCAGCGGAGCAAACCGCAAAGACTGGAAATGGTTCCAGCAAATGGATGTCATATACGGTCACCGGCCAGCCAGTAACGGAAGAGAAAACGTGCTGGACACGACAATGTCGGTGTTGGAGGCCACGGAGAATGGTGAGTGTATTGTGATTTCAGTTTTACTACTAGGCTCGTAAAAGATGTAATATGAACGTAATATGAACGCATCTATTGTAAACGCAGGAATTTAGAGCTGTGTTTGTAGTTAATGTTACCACCACAGTCACTACTGTACAATAGCTAGCTCTTAGCCTTGCTTTTTATGCAGGGTGTGTTCAGCCTGTTTGAGTAATACCAAATTATTATCAATAATTAGAGCAACCACATACAATAATGAAGATAAAGATAAATAAGATACAATTATGCTATGTGTTAAGGGGCATTGACCGGTGTTGTGGTCGCATACAAATGATGTCACGACACTACAACCCGCGCGCCAACAGCGACTCCACCCACATTGGGGTGGTTCACCATTGTAATGGAAACACAACGCGTTCCGTTGCGAATCGACCCGTATCGAACCGTACCGCGCCAAGCAGGCCCTAGTGGAAATTTAGGGCTGCCACAAACGATTATTTTAATAGTCGGCTAATCACCGATTAATTTTTACGATTAGTCGACTAGTCGGATTGTACGTTAATTGAATATAAAACATACAGCTTATCACACTAGAATGCAACTGCTATTATATAACCATCATTAGATTTCAGCTATAACTAAAAATAAAAACTATTAAGATCATAGTTCATTAAACCTTTAATGAAATATGCAGCTTGTTGCAACAAACAATTATTAAAATAAGGATAAGGCACTGCCTTAAAAAACACAAAAATAAATAGGCCTACATTAATAAAGAATTTTTTTTTTAGGTTTTTCTTTCTTTCATTAGTCTCTGGCATCAAACTTTGCTACATTTAAATCAAATTAGGTAGGGACCTGAAACTAAGGAGTTATTCACAAAAATAAGGTTTTGGTCTCACTGACGTTACAGAAAATACACGAATGCGTGCTAAGGCTAATGAAACAAATCGCCATCACTAATGTTAACTTTTACAGTTACCACGATAAGCAGGGTTGCCAACTCTCACGCATTGAGAGTGAGAGACACGCATTTGACCGTCTTCACACGCTCACACACCACACATCCGATATCTCACGCCACAAAAAAAAGTTGGCAACCCTGCGATAAGTAAGTACTAAGTTAACGCTCTGTTTATGGTAACTTTAGCAGCTAACGAGCAATTTAGATTACAGAGATGACGATCCCTATTCATCGTTGTCACAAGTAGCCACAACATGCTTCAAGTACGTGGTTGTGCTGCCGTGGAAGGCAAGTTCTGCTTTGCAGATATTGCACGCGTTTCGGAACCCGACTACGAAAAATGATCTCGCACTTTTGAGTTCCGTAGCCGGGTAGCCACGATACCAGAACCTGTCTGTATAACGTCCTGGGATGTCGTCAACTGTCTACCCCAGTTTCCACTAAACTGCGCATGTGCGTCAAGGACAGAAACGCAGACGCAGCAGTGGAAACTGTCGCAGCAGTTTGGAGAGGAAAAAAAACGACGCATCGACTAATAAATTAGTCGTCGACTATTTTAGTAGTCGACATAGTCGTGACTAGTCGACTAATCATGGCAGCCCTAGTGGAAATGCGCCATAAGCTCCTCTGGTCTGCATCTTTCCAAAACAAGTCGTTCATTATTTGATGTTCTGGACTAGTAACCTGAAGGTTTGTTGGTTCAAGTCTCACCACTGCCATGATCACCAGTGTCTACCCACGTAATGCAGGCCTATACACCATTACACACATCACCTTCAGGGCTGGTGTCCCCTGCTGGACATACATGATATTGCACTTCTTGCACTGGACTGCACACCAGATACAGAGATTTACATTTGAGGACTTATTTTATGATGCATCTGTGATGGTTACAGAATGAATACAGAACTTGAAATCTGAATATTCAGATCCATACACAGGTGCTGCAACTTTGAGCTACATGCCAATAGTCTCTTGGTTCCGTGCCAGAGCCAGTTCTGTGACCCAGGCAAGAAGAGGTGGAGTGTTTTATTGATTTAAAACACAGACCAAAGGCCGGAAACAGTGTGAAGGAAAGCACAGTAATTGTTAACAGACCGCGCTAACATGAATTTGTGTGTGTGCCTGTGTGTGTGAGAAAAACGTATGCCATAGGTCCTGAAATTAGACAGAACAAAAGTCTGAGAAATGGCATCTTTTAATACTGGTTCAGTGAAAATCACAATGAGGCTGTTTGTGCTGGCTGGTGGTGTTAGCACTGCTGACCCCCCCCCCCCCCCCCCCCCCCCCCCCCCCACATAGCCTTGATCAATCGCTATACTCTTGTAACCCTGGGAACTGAACATGAGCCAATCAGAGGCCTATCAGAGCCCAGCAGCCTGGCCAATGTCCTGCAGGTTGAACTCTTCTATGTTTGAGTGACACAAGCGAAACAGACTCACTAGCGCTGGAGTGCCAACGTGGCAGAGTTGGCAGATAATGAATGTGTGTGTAGACGTGTGTCTAGAGAGGAACAGTGGTGGGTGTGCATGTGTGTGTGTGCTTTTTTCTCTAAAAAAAGGGGTGTCAGTCTCCTGTACGTCACTTATGGAGAATGCCCCAAGGTTTGTGAAGTCACTGCACACAGATGGTGTGTAAGAGCATGCTGGCATTTGATTGGCTGAGACTGAGTGAACCCACTATATGACCACCTTCAGAAGCTCCGCCTCCCCTGTGTGGTGTTCAGGTCAAAGCAGCAGTGGCACCACCACAGCGATTGTTGGGTAACGTGCTGTGAAAGCGGATTATCACCGCCAAAAGTGTCTAGAAGCTAAGGAGGAAGGGAGGGCTGTGCTGAGTCAAAGTAACAAGGGAATTTAAAATGTCTCAGTATTCCCGGTCCGTGCCCAAGTCTCTCGCATCAGGAATACAGAGAGAGAGAGAGTGTGTATGTGTGTGTGTGTGTATATGTGTGTGTGTGTGTGTATGTGTGTGTGTGTGTATATGTGTATATGTGTGTGTGTGTGCGTGTCTGTATGTGTGTGTTGTTTGGTGAGTAGGTGTCAGAGTGTGTGTTACTGAAGTGATAATTGTGTGTTGGGTTGAATGCGTGTGCACTAAAGTTGAATGAGTTCACCTCTCTGCTTCTCTCTCCTTCACTTCCCTTTGAGAAGACAGAATTGTGGCTCCATGTCTGTCCTGATGATGTGGAGCTGAGGAGTGAAGGAGTGTTTGAGGAGTGCAGGAGTGTTTGCCGCTGCTGCGGATATGACTTCTGCTGATGGGCGTGACCATGTGGTGAGGGAGGCCAGCCCTCTGCTGATGGGCGTGTACAGACCTTACGGTGTGATGCCTCAGGGCTGTGCTTGACTTCCTCATCTTGGTTTTAAAATGCAGACGGTGTGAACTGAGGTAGCTGACAAAGGCGTTGAAAATTTTCCACTGGTTTTCTGGTTCTGGGCGAAGCTTCTCTGTGGAGTCACTAGGGGGAACTATTTGTCTTCAGGATGGTGTATAATGCTTCGTGGTGGCGCTGATTGTAAAAACGTTACATCATGGCACACGCTGCATGGCATCTGCTGCAGCTCAGACATGAGCACACGTGGAGCCAGCACACGTGGACCCACCTGCTTCCTTTGACCCGCATTTTGTCTTTAGGGGAAAGACCTGTGGTGTCGGGAACGGAGCAGACAGACAACAGTCCAAAGTTGCGCAACTCCTCTGATGTAGAACGCTTATAGTTACAGCCACTGGAGAAAATGCCCCCCCCCCACCCACCCCTCCACCCTTTACCACTGCAGTTCTCTTGACCAGCTGTTGCTAAGGCGTCCTCCCCTGGATGCCTAGCGTGAGTTGCAGCTGTGCCGATTTTCTCTCTCTTTTTCTTTCTCTTTCTCTCTCTCTTACCCCTCTCTCTCTCATATATTTTTGAAGTCCAGCTCAGCAGAAACCATGCCTCCTCCGTTTCAACATGTGGCTAAGATTTATGTCTGGATCACTGCACAAGTTTAATGGCCTTTCAGCTGCTTCTTGTTTTCCTTTATTGTTCCATATTATTTTAATAAACACCATCTATCTAATCTGTCTTTACTCGGGCAGTTAGCATCCGGCCTAACGGGTCTCTTCATTTGTCTGTCTGAGTGTGTTTCATGTCTTGCATGTAGACGTTGTGAAGTTAAACATTTCAAACCAAGATGGGGGAAAAAGGAAAAAAAAGTTTATGGCTCCTTTTTTGAAATACCTAAACATATTTTAGAAAATGTTTTATAGATTTGCTTTTTATTGCAACAATAATTCTTTATCAAATGTCAAGCGCATTGAGAATAGTGTGTGTGTGTGTGTGTGTGTGTGTGTGTGTGTGTGTGTGTGTGTGTGTTGGTCCACCCTTGTTTGTGAGGGGCGTGGCCTCTGTTGAAGGCCTGTGATTGGACTGTCTGTCTGTATGAACTTTGCGTAGAGGTTAAGGGGCTGAATCTGACACAATCGGCACTGAAACAATAAACAAACATAATAAAATAATGGAAAGTTTGAGAAACCTGTCAGCAGGACCTGATGTCCTCGTGAAGCTCTGTCCATGACGCAGGACGTGATGTCCTTGTGAAGCTCTGTCCATGACGCAGGACCTGATGTCCTCGTGAAGCTCTGTCCATGAAGCAGGACCTGACGTCCTCGTGAAGCTCTGTCCATGAAGCAGGACCTGATGTCCTCGAGAAGCTCTGTCCACGAAGCAGGACCTGATGTCCTCGTGAAGCTCTGTCCACGAAGCAGGACCTGATGTCCTCGTGAAGCTCTGTCCATGACGCAGGACCTGATGTTCTCGTGAAGCTCTGTCCATGACGCAGGACCTGATGTCCTCGTGAAGCTCTGTCCATGAAGCAGGACCTGACGTCCTCGTGAAGCTCTGTCCATGAAGCAGGACCTGACGTCCTCGTGAAGCTCTGTCCATGAAGCAGGACCTGATGTCCTCGAGAAGCTCTGTCCACGAAGCAGGACCTGATGTCCTCGAGAAGCTCTGTCCACGAAGCAGGACCTGATGTCTTCGTGAAGCTCTGTCCACGAAGCAGGACGTGATGTCCTCGTGAAGCTCTGTCCACGAAGCAGGACCTGATGCCTTCGTGTAGCTCTGTCCACAAAGCAGGACCTGATGTCTTCATGAAGCTCTGTCCATGAAGCAGGACGTGATGTCTTCATGAAGCTCTGTCCATGAAGCAGGATGTGATGTCCTCGTGAAGCTCTGTCCATGACGCAGGAAGTGATGTCTTCATGAAGCTTTGTCCATGACGCAGGACCTGATGTCCTTGTGAAGCTCTGTCCATGAAGCAGGACATGATGTCCTCGTGAAGCTCTGTCCATGACGCAGGACGTGATGTCTTCATGAAGCTTTGTCCATGAAGCAGGACCTGATGTCCTTGTGAAGCTCTGTCCATGAAGCAGGACGTGATGTCTTCATGAAGCTCTGTCCATGAAGCAGGACCTGATGTCCTCGTGAAGCTCTGTCCATGACGCAGGATGTGATGTCTTCATGAAGCTTTGTCCATGAAGCAGGACGTGATGTCCTCGTGAAGCTCTGTCCATGACGCAGGACCTGATGTTCTCGTGAAGCTCTGTCCATGACGCAGGACCTGATGTCCTTGTGAAGCTCTGTCCATGAAGCAGGACCTGACGTCCTCGTGAAGCTCTGTCCATGAAGCAGGACCTGATGTCCTCGTGAAGCTCTGTCCATGAAGCAGGACCTGACGTCCTCGTGAAGCTCTGTCCATGAAGCAGGACCTGACGTCCTCGTGAAGCTCTGTCCATGAAGCAGGACCTGATGTCCTCGAGAAGCTCTGTCCACGAAGCAGGACCTGATGTCCTCGAGAAGCTCTGTCCACGAAGCAGGACCTGATGTCTTCGTGAAGCTCTGTCCACGAAGCAGGACGTGATGTCCTCGTGAAGCTCTGTCCACGAAGCAGGACCTGATGTCTTCGTGTAGCTCTGTCCACAAAGCAGGACCTGATGTCTTCATGAAGCTCTGTCCATGAAGCAGGACGTGATGTCTTCATGAAGCTCTGTCCATGAAGCAGGATGTGATGTCCTCGTGAAGCTCTGTCCATGACGCAGGAAGTGATGTCTTCATGAAGCTTTGTCCATGAAGCAGGACCTGATGTCCTCGTGAAGCTCTGTCCATGAAGCAGGACATGATGTCCTCGTGAAGCTCTGTCCATGACGCAGGACGTGATGTCTTCATGAAGCTTTGTCCATGAAGCAGGACCTGATGTCCTTGTGAAGCTCTGTCCATGAAGCAGGACGTGATGTCTTCATGAAGCTCTGTCCATGAAGCAGGACCTGATGTCCTCGTGAAGCTCTGTCCATGACGCAGGACGTGATGTCTTCATGAAGCTTTGTCCATGAAGCAGGACGTGATGTCTTCATGAAGCTTTGTCCATGAAGCAGGACATGATGTCCTCGTGAAGCTCTGTCCATGACGCAGGACGTGATGTCTTCATGAAGCTTTGTCCATGAAGCAGGACATGATGTCCTCGTGAAGCTCTGTCCATGACGCAGGACATGATGTCCTCGTGAAGCTCTGTCCATGAAGCAGGACATGATGTCCTCGTGAAGCTCTGTCCATGACGCAGGACCAGTGCCTCTCTTGGAACCTCCATCTCTCCACTTCAGCCAATGAAACTCAATGCCTAGACATGAGATCTATGACAGCTACTGTAGCTTAAAAGTGAAGAGCATGCAAACATGGCCTGTGTGATCTGGTGCCTCACGATGTACCTCATGGTGTATTGGTGCGGCTGGAATAGTGGCCCCCGACAAATCCACACAGAGGCCCGGAAACTATTTACTAGGCCCCACCGGACCTCACGGCCCTCAGGGCACCACCCACTCCCCTGGCCAACACTTCCTCTCATTTTAAATGCCTCCAGATAGGCCTCCTGTCGGCCCTAGACCCTCTCCTGGGTGTCTGAGCTGGGGACTAGCAGAGCAGCGTGAGGCTCATCGTTCACTGGGCAGGAAATAGCAATATAAATATGAAATAGATGTGAAATGTATATTCTAACCCTAACCTTAGATTTGGCATTTTTATGCTGTTGAGTCTGTAGTAAATTGGACCAGACTAAATGACCTTTCTGCACAGCCATAAGGCTGAACAATACCTCATCTCCTCGTCTAAAATCAAAGAGATGTTTCTCTCAGAGACAGTAAACAGTTGGAATATTGCAGGTGTAGGTGGCATTATGATCATATGGCCTGTGCATTTTAACAGAGAGAATAAGAATATATATAGTTATACACGCAGCCACAGCTGTTATTGATCAGGTGCATGAGGAGTGAAAGCGCTGTATGACGCTGTACGACACTGTATGATGCTGTATGCGGTGTGTGCTTGCGAGTATGCACGTCGTCCTGCACGTGCACGTGGCCTCCCCAGTGCTGTAATGAAGAGCCTTTTTGAAGTCTGGTCTTCCACTGGCTGGTGTTCCCTCACCTCCCCCACACTCTGAACGCAGCAGATAACGGACAGCTCCTCCTCTCCTCCCCCAGAGCTCTGGCTGGATGAAGAGATCGAACGTTTTGCTGGAAAAAGCTGTGTGGGGTCTGTTCTGGGGACGGGGCCTAAGTTGCCTGGATAAACCCCCGAGACCAGCGTGAGGGGTATGACTGTCATGGAGCTCTCTGACAGATAGTCATCCCTGCTAAGCCCTTTGTGCCTCTTTACATCAGTTTCCGATTTCCCCACATTAGCTTCAGCTGATTCACTCTCCATCTGTTTTTAATAAAGACAAAGAAAACGTGCTTTTGGCTATATACTTAACACCACTGGGAATAAAAAAAAAGAAACTGGCCAGAGTCCAGAGGACGAAGAAGGTAATCTAAAAGCGCTTTGTTAAATCACATCTTGTTCCTCTTTGGTCTCCACTCAGCAGGATGGGCTAACTCTGTTGGACTGGAGGTAATACATTGTGTTGATCAGTGGTGATGAAGATCCTCGTCATCAGTGTGTCCCCGTAAGAGCAGGACGAGGTGTGTCAGAACTCAAGACCCCACTGCATCCTTCTTAATGATGTTTATTGGTTCTTGAAACTAGAGGATCACACTGGGCATTCAGAAACATGCGCCTGGTAGAACTGATCCTCAAGTTCTTCAGACCTAGAGCCAGGCCGAAGCCTTCAGAGAGACTCTAGAAACAACCATCTAGAGCCAGGCCGAAGCCTTCAGAGACACTCTAGAAACAACCACCTAGAGCCAGGCCGAAGCCTTCAGAGACACTCTAGAAACAACCACCTAGAGCCTGGCCGAAGCCTTCAGAGACACTCTAGAAACAACCATCTAGAGCCAGGCCGAAGCCTTCAGAGACACTCTAGAAACAACCATCTAGAGCCAGGCCGAAGCCTTCAGAGACACTCTAGAAACAACCATCAAGACAGTGATTTTACATTTATATACAATAGACATATAGCAGTTTTATCAGTGTATCAGGTAAGATAAGTGACAAAACTCCATAAACGGATGATTTTTTTTATTGTCATGCTTAGTGTTTGCTTCTGATACAACACAAAACATGTTTCACTTTCATTAATGACTACAGCATTTCCAAATATCCATACCAGGGCCAAACTGTACAGACATAGCGGCGATCTAACCCCCTAGGACTCATTCAGCTCAAAAGGCTGAGCTGCCATTTACATATCTGTATAGATTTTAACCTGCATACTTCTAAACTAGAGACTCATGCAAAAGCTTTGTCAGATTTGACAGTATTCCTGTGACCACAGTGCACTCTACTCTGCTGCTTAAAGAATGTACAGAGTGGTTCAGATGAGTGGTTTGTGCTAAGTAAGGGTGTTGTGGTGTGTGTATGTGTGTGTAGTAGAGTGTATGTAGTGGTCTGTGGGTGTGTGTCTAGTGGTGTGTATGTAGTGGTTTGTGTGTGTAGTTGTGTGTGTGTGTGTGTGTTTGTGTATGTAGTGGTGTGTGTCTAGTGGTGTGGGTGTGTGTGTTTGTGTATGTAGTGGTGTGTGTCTAGTGGTGTGTATGTAGTGGTTTGTGTGTGTAGTTGTGTGTGTGTTTGTGTATGTAGTGGTGTGTGGGTGTGTGTGTAGTTGTGTGTGTGTGTTTGTGTATGTAGTGGTGTGTGGGTGTGTGTGTAGTTGTGTGTGTGTGTTTGTGTATGTAGTGGTGTGTGTGTAGTTGTGTGTGTGTGTGTTTGTGTATGTAGTGGTGTGTGTGTAGTTGTGTGTGTGTGTAGTGTGGGCTGTGTGGGCTGACCTGCAATAGTCACTGATTCGACTATTCGATTGGAGGACCCTAGTCGTCTATGAACGTCATAGTCGAATGCATTGATCTATATTACTGTATTGGACGTCGCCTGTTGCCGCTATAGCTAGCGATGCGTCGCCCTCGGAGCCATTACTATGCATTGAGTCATGTCAGCAAAGCAGTGTAGTTCCTATGTGGGATGTGCATCCATCTGTCACAAAAACAGTCCTAGCGCCCTTATTTCTGATCCGATTTTGATAAAATATGGCTTAAATTAAAGGTGAGAATATTGCGGATGTTGTGATATGTAAAACTTATAACGTATTTTCCCAAGAGATAAATTTATAAGCAGTCTGGGAAGTTTTCAATTTAGGTAAAATTTTAACAAAACCCTGCATAAAGCCCTTTTCTTTCACCTGGCTAAAACTAAATAACACATGTATGTCATGTTTTTGATATTCAATCATAATTATGGTAAAAAAGTTGTAAATAAATAACTTTGATAAGTTTTAATTATGATCACAATTCTGATATTGAAAGTCAAATTTATGAGTTTATCTCTTTATTTGTCAACTCTCCCCGTTACAGCTGTAGCTTTCATAAATTCTTTAAGTGCAATATCTCTTATATATGTTCAAGTATAATATGAGATGGCATCAGTGTGGATGAGCATCTTTGAGCACTACATGGCTAAATGTGGGTGAAATTAATTATGAAATTATGATAGAGAAAATAATGAGTTTGAATCTGAAATTTATGACAAAATTTGTCAGATTTTTTTTAACTTCAAGTAGCAGAAAAGAGCTTACACAATTCAGTTTCCCACAAATACATAGATAAATTGACATGACACAAAATATACAATTTTCAAAATCATTTATTGCAGCCACTTCTCATTGGCTACAGAATTTCATCAACTTTAATAAAATATTTATTATTATTAATATGGTCTGGAAGGTTGAAAATCTGTGGCACTGCTCCTTCTCTAACATGTGCCCTCTTCAGTGTACAGTTGATATCAGTGGGCAGTGAGCACTGCATATCCCTGCTGTAGATCACGGTCCTCTCACACGTCCACACTTTCTGACCCACAATTTATACAGCTCATATTTTCTTTGTTTGTTGGGAAATCTGTGTAGAAAAATGGCATTTATAAAAAAAAAAACCTGTATTAACCTGGGGTGAGTTTCCCAAAACATTCTTAGCGCTAAGTACTTTGTAACCTCGTTTTTAGGTATGAGATTAAGAAGTACTTAGCGCTAAGAACGTTTTGGGAAACTCAACCCTGTTGATTTAAAAAATAATTATGACAAATTTAATTGACTTAAATTTTCATTTGGTTTCATTATTTATTCAGTTTGTGTGAGAGAGTATCTATGGGACATAATGCCAACTGGACTGAACATCGGTCCCAGTAAAACAGATTTAGAGATAATTTTAATGAACATCGTATTTACAACATTATCCTAACATGATAACAATAATAATAACAATACATTATAATTTGTTGGAACAGAAAACTTGTTTTTAAGAGGGTTTACTCGACATAGCTTTATCAAAATCAAGCTAGCATGGACAGTCAACATCCCTCATCTCTGCTATTTTTTAAATTTTTTTATAAAAATAGTTTTACTGACGTGTGAAATGTGATACCCTTTTATCTTGTGATCTTGTTGTCGTAGTTTTGACAATTTATGTCCCTCTTTGGTTTTCCTTACGTGACTGTCTGCTAGATCTCATTTTTATGTCCATCCATGGATGCTCCTCAATGCACGACTCAATACATAGTAATGGCGCCTGCATGCTAAGTCACGTGATGTCCAATCCAGTAATATAGATCAATGGTCGAATGTACCATTCTAACTGCATGGGGGTGCCCAAGGATGCTGTTATGCATTAATTGTTACATAAAATGTCTTTGTTTTCATTATATATAGCCTTTTGTCAAATAAAATCTAGAGGTGTATTCAACTACACCTCCCCTTTTGCTGTCACACTCCAGAAATGTTTATAATTTTACCTGTCCTGTACATTTCCTCATACAGAGCTAATTTTCCCTGTTTCATTTCTCCACATGGCTGCCCGCCTGCTTAAGGAATAATGAGATGAGGAGAGACAAGCGATCCATCCTGGGCCGGCCACCTCCTGCCTAACCGGATGCCTACACCATGATGGACATTATTACATCTTTTTCCTTTTCTTTCTCTTCTTTCTGTCTAAATTGTTGTTGTTGTCATGGTGACCGGTGTCGGCCAGAGGAGGATGGGTCCCCCCTGAGTCTTGGTTCCTCTCAAGGTTTCTTCCTCATGCAAAAAAAAAAACTAGGGAGTTTTTCCTTGCCACTGTCACCTTTGGCTTGCTCACTGGGGGCTAGGACTCTGCACTTGAAAAGCTGCTTTGTGACAACAACTGTTGTAAAAAGCGCTATATAAATAAAATTTGATTGATTGATTGATTGAACTAAGGATTTTCATAGTCGAATCTGATTCGTCAGATTTTCTCTTTAGTCGATAAATAGTCGAATCGGTTTTAAAAAATTTATTTATCTAGAGCCCCCATACTCAAATAGCGGGCCGCGGGCTTTTTTTTAGGAATTTTTTTTTTCAATCGCGCTATCCGCTCTTATTTTGAAATCGCGCACCGCATTCTCAAGACGAAGCTTGAGACGTAGCAGACGGCCAAATGCGTTCGCCAGACCCCACGTCGACAGTTTACAGTTTACGTTCGCCACACCCCCCCCCCCCCCCCCCCCCGTAACAGGCCCCTTCAGTGACTGAATAAATAAAATGTGGCCTAAAACCTAAAACACTCAGATAAATGAATAAACACGGTAGGTTGGCTTTATTCAGCTTTTATTTATGTACTTATTTATTTTTTAATGAACGTTAGAGAACATTAACCGTCAGTGCGCAGCGCGCATATCAACCTTTCAGACAGGCACTGTGCAAAATGTCAAAAATATTTTAAATAAAATATGCCTGCCTGAAAATACTTTAGAAATTGCCACACAACAGCAATAAAACTATAAGGAAAGGTTCAAGTAACGGGGTTTAAAAAGCAAACAACAACAAAAAAATGTTTATAGGCTTACTTGCCAAGACTCGACGACACGACCGAAACGACAAACGGCTGAACTGTTTTTTTCGCCTTACGCGTTTTAAATGGTATGCCATGTTGGTTGTTGTCATGCAAAATGAAAGACGTTGATGACGTAACTTGCACTTTACTTTGTTTGAGTCATCTTTATCTTTTTCAAAATACTTGAAGTTTTTTTAGTAGCCATTATAATCTCGGCAGATGCTGACTAACCTGTAGTGTGTTCAGCTCCGCTCATTTGGATTGTGCAACTGCAGGGTGTGATTTATTAATGTGTAGTAAGGAAGATGCCTATTGTTAATGCGCACACATCATTTAAAAATATTTATTAACAGAAATTAGGATGATTTTATTTGACAAAAGGCTATATATAACGAAAACAAAGATATTTCATTTAACAACTAATTCTTAGCAGCATCCTTGTGCACCCCCATGCAGTTAGAATGGTACATTCGACTATGCCGTTCATAGTCGACTAGAGGGGTATAGTCGACTATAGTCGAATCAGTGACTATTGCAGGTCACCCCTAATAAAATCATCATAATTTCTGTTAATAACCATTTTTAAATCATGTGTGTGCATTAACAATAGGCTTCTTCCTTACTATACATTCAGCCATTTGCGGTGCGTCTCGGCAAGTAGGCCTATAAACATTTTTTGTTGTTTGCTTTTTAAACCCCGTTACTTGAACCTTTACTTATAGTTTTTTTGCTGTTGTGTGGCAATTTTTTTTATTTTCAGGCAGGCATATTTTATTTGAAATATTTTTGACATTTTGCACAGTGCCTGTCGATATGCGCACTGCGCACTGACGGTGACTTTTTTTTTGTTAATATTCTCTAACGTTTCATTAAAAAATAAATAAGTAAATAAATAAAAGCTGAATAAGCTTGCACACATTATACATCCATAACCATATCACACATATACCACCTCTACCCGAATGATCCAGCACATATGCACATACACACAGTCACATGAGCGCTTAGCACTAAAAATTTACCATTGTCTTACTATTCTTTCCTTACTAAATGATTATTACTAGATTTACTGGGATGTATATATTTGTCTGTTTGGTTGTTTGTTTGTTTTCTCTACCTCCTATCTCTTTCCTCTCTTTCATTTCTTATTTTCTATTTGGTATTTCCTTATATTATATATATATTTGTGTGTGTAGTGGTGTGTGTGTAATGGTGTGTGTGTGTGTTTGTGAATGTAGTGGTGAGTGTGTGTGTGTGTGTGTGTGTGTGTGTGTGTATAGTGTATGTGTGTGTATAGTGTATGTGTGTGTGTGTGTGTAGTGGTGTGTGTGTGTGTGTGTGTGTGTGTGTGTGTGTGTGTGTGTGTGTGAATGTAGTGGTGTGTGTGTGTGTGTGTTTGTGAATGTAGTGGTGTGTGTGTGTGTGTGTAGTGTCTGTGTGTGTGTGTAGTGGTGTGTGTGTGTGTGTGTGTGTTTGTGAATGTAGTGGTGTGTGTGTGTGTGTGAATGTAGTGGTGTGTGTAGTGGTGTGTGTCTGCTGTACAGAGGGCTCTGAGCTGAGTGAGTATTGTGTTGGGAAGAGAGTGAGAGAAAGGGCCTTATTGTTGGATGGTGAGTTGGCCCCTATCACTCAGGGACATAGATAATGTTCAAAGCTCTACTATCAGCCAGGAGAGTTCAGGAAGAGAAAAACAGCCTGCAGACCCCCCCCCCCCCCCCCACACATGTGCACACACACTCATTTTTTCTCTCTCTCTCTAGAGTGACTTCAAACCATTTTTACATCACTCAAAACAGTTTTTCTTTCTAATTGAATAAAAACAGTTATGGTTAAATGATAATGTTAAACTGTGATAATGGTGAAGGGTGTGTTTGTTCTGTCAGGAGCATATAAGGAGGAGTGTGTGCTGCCTGAGGCAGGATGCTTCATCTCCAGATCATACTGACCCATGACCCTTAACAGGCTGGTGTGAACAGGCGGCCACTAGCAGACAGATTCAATGTGATGCTTGAGGGTAAAGAACAAACAGAAAACAAACCAAAATTAGGCTCCATTGAAAGGTGACGGCCACAGATAAATGGCGAGCGATCTCCTGGCTCACATGCGGCACCAGTGACATGCGGGTGCACTGAGCTTCAGTGGACCTTGCAGAAGAAGCAGGCCCCAACGGGCCAGGTGAAACGAACCGTTCAAAGGCTACAAACAGTGGTGAAATGAGGAGGGCTAGACCAGAGTCATCCGTCTCCCTGGTGCTCCACACACTTCTCACTCAGTGTTCTCAGATTTCTAAATTGCTGCATGAAATTGTTCTCCGTATTCTGTAGATATTCTGTCAGTACTGTTTGTATATCATCTGGGGAACTGTAACACGAGTGCTGTTTGATGGTAATTCATATGTGAGCTTAATATTAAACCCCAATATCCTGTGTGACCCCTCAGAGAGTGTATTCTCTCCCTCAGAGAGTGTATTCTCTTCCTCTTGGGGTTACATACATGCGCCTGCTCAGGGAGACTTTCATCACCACTGTTTCCTTTGGCTTGTTCATTAGGTTTGGGGTTTTGTAAAGCTGCATAAGTTATAAAAATGTGCTATATAAATACAGGTGATATGTGTAATATATATATATATATATGTGTGTCTCCCTACAACACCTGGACATGCTCCTGATGAGACCTCCCTACAACACCTGGGCATGCTCCTGATGAGACCTCCCTACAACACCTGGACATGCTCCTGATGAGACCTCCCTACAACACCTGGACATGCTCCTGATGAGACCTCCGTACAACACCTGGACATGCTCCTGATGAGACCTCCGTACAACACCTGGACATGCTCCTGATGAGACCTCCGTACAACACCTGGACATGCTCCTGATGAGACCTCCGTACAACACCTGGACATGCTCCTGATGAGACCTCCCTACAACACCTGGACATGCTCCTGATGAGGTGGCAGATGTTCTCCTGAGGAATCTCCTCCCATACCTGGAGTAAAGCATCAGTCAACTCCTGGACAGTCTGTGGTGCAACTTGGCATTGGTGGATGATGTCTCAGATGTGCTAGATTGGATTCAGGTCTGGGGAACGGGCGGGCCAGTCCATAGCATCAATGCCTTCATCATGCAGGAACTGCTGACACACTTCAGCCATATGAGGTCTAGCATTGTCATGCATCAGAAGGAACCCAGGGCCCACTGCACCAGCATATGATCTCACAGTGGGTCTGAGGATCTCATCCTGGTCCTGGACGAACCACATCCAACAGGATTAACTGTGGATGCAAGAGGAAGCTGTCTGAAAGGGATGTTCGGGTGCTAACCCGGATTGTATCCAAAAAACATAAAACCACGGCTGCCGAAATCACAGCTGAATTAAATGTGCACCTCAACTCTCATGTTTCCACCAAAACTGTCCTTCGGGAGCTACACAGGGTCAATATACACGGCCGGGCTGCTATAGCCAAACCTTTGGTCACTCGTGCTAATGACAAATGTCGGTTTCAATGGTGCAAGGAGTGCAAATCTTGGGCTGTTGCTAATGTGAGACATGTATTGTTCTCTGATGAGTCCACCTTTACTGTTTTCCCACATGCGGGAGAGTTACGGTGTGGAGAAGCCCTAAAGAAGCATACCACCCAGACTGTTGCCCAGAGTGAAGCAGGGGGGTGGATCAGTGATGGTTTGGGCTGCCATATCATGACATTCCCTTGGCCCAATACTTGTGTTAGATGGGCGCGTCACTGCCAAGGACTACCGAACCATTCTGGAGGACCATGTGCATCCAAAGGTTCAAACATTGCATCCTGAAGGTGGTGCCGTGTATCAGGATGACAATGCACCAATACACACAGCAAGACTGGTGAAAGATTGATTTGATGAACATGAAAGTGAAGTTGAACATCTTCCATGGCCTGCACAGTCACCAGATCTAAATATTATGTGGCCACTTTGGGGTCTTTTGGAGGAGCGAGTCAGGTTTTCCTCCACCAGCATCACGCAGTGACCTGGACACTATCCTGCAAGAAGAATGGTTTGAAATTCATCTGACCACTGTACAGGACTTGTGTACGTTATTATTGTGTACTTGTGTACGTTATTATTGTGTACTTGTGTACGTTATTCCCAAGATGAACTGACGCTGTATTGGCAGCAAAAGCAGCCCTACACCATACTAATAAATTATTGTGGTCTAAATCCTTCGTAGGATGTACTGGAAATATTCCTCAGAGAGTCTAGTCCATATTGACATTATAGCGTCTGTAATGGTGCGTAGGCAGGAGACAGACACAATCGCTGCAGAGAACATGTATGTCACGTCCAGCCCCTCCCTCCTCCCTGGTCCCGCCTAGTTTCCCCGTTCCCATGGTTTCTCCCTCTGTCTGCCACGCCCCTGTCCTCATTGATCCCACCTGCGTCTCGATTCACCATCATGTTTTCTGTGTATAAAATCCCCGTGGTGTTACACTCCTGTGTCGGTCTTACCTGTTGTATTCCTGTTCCTCCTTTCGCCTGATTCATGTTCCTGGTTTGTTCTCTGGTTATTTTTAGTAGTTTATGTTTTCCTCCCCTAGTGCCCTGGTTGTATTCCTCTGTGTCCAGTTAGCCATTCAGTTTTTACTCGCTGTGTTCAGTTGTTGTCGGGTTAAGTCTCTTGTCTGTTGTCTGGTTATGTTCCTCCTCTCTCTCCCCGGTTAGTCGCTGTTGCCCTCGTTGTTTTATGGTTCACCTCTCTGCAGTTAGTCTCATTCTGGTTTGTTATGATCCAGTGCCGTCGTCTCCATTTAGTTGTTTTGTATTCTTGTCTCACTATATTTTGTGTAGCCCCTCTCTGCCTCCTCTGCATAAGTGTAGTGTTGTGTTATTTCCTTTTGAATAAATATTCATTACTTTGCATTTGTGTCACCCCTGCCTACGACAAACGTTACAATGTATTTGGTTCAGGGGCGGGACTAACTCATGATCTCCACCTTGCCAACACAGGAGGCGTGGGTTCGGCGCGGCATGTTGATCAAACATTCACATCGACACAGATCGACAATTCAGAATCGACACGGAATGACAACTAGACTACAGGGCAACTACATTCACTCAGGTAGAAGCACAATAAGGGTAACGTGAATTCAGGACATAACATCTGCGGAGAACTAACTATCACATGGATAGAACTGAATATAAGTAATACATACGGAGAACTGACTGACACGTCAAGGACTGGACCATGCGCAAGACAATTGCCTAAACACACTAACATTACAGGACCTGAAGTAAATATACATAGTACATATACAGAGTACAGAGTATATACAGAGAACAAACAACACAGACAGGACTGAGAGCACATTTACTTTCATCGAACACACAAAGACCAACTAAACAACCTGAATGAGCAATAGATAACACAGACAACCAAGCTGAGACAAACTTTGACAACTCAAAACACAAATGAGCATGAAAACAGGAACAGGAATATGAGGGAGGCAGAAGGGTGAGTGACTTCACCAGAACAACAGACCCACAAAGGAAAGCATGAAATCACACAGAATATATTCCAAACTAATCACAACCCAAATAACTTAAAACAGCTGATATGAATAACATTGGGCAGGAATTAACAAAAGGGTTGTGACAAACCGGAGACAAATCAACCGAAGGAAAACTAAGAAGGAAACGAAAGCAAGATAGCGAGAAAGAGGTTGGAGCTAAACGTTACAGCATCACACAGTTGCTGCAGATTTGTCAGCTGTACATCCATGATGTGAATCTCCCGTTCCACCACATCCCAAAGGTGCTCTATTGGATTGAGATCTGGTGACTGTGGAGGCCATTCAAGCACAGTGAACTCATTGTTGTGTTCAAGAAACCAGTCTGAGATGATTCACGCTTTATGACATGGCGTGTTATCCTGCTGGAAGTAGCCATCAGAAGATGGTTACACTGGTCATAAAGGGATGGACATGGTCAGCAACAATACTCAGGTAGGCTGTGGCATTGACATGATGCTCAATTGGTACTAATGGACCCAAAGTGTGACAGGAAAATATCCCCCACACCATTGTACCACCACCACCAGCCTGAACCATTGATACAAGGCAGGATGGATCCATGCTTTCATGTTGTTGATGCCAAATTCTGACCCTACCTTCCGATTGTTGCAGCAGAAATAGAGACTCAACAGACCATTCAACGTTTTTCCAATTTTGGTCGCCCATCCACCCCAAGGTTCGACGTGTTGTGTGTTCAGAGATGCTCTTCTGCATGCCTTGGTTGTAACGACTGGTTATTTGACTTACTGGTGCCGTTCTATCAGCTCAAACCAGTGTAGCCATTCTCCTCTGACCTCTGGCATCAACAAGGCATTTGCACCCACAGAACTGCTAATCACTGGATATTTTCTCTTTTTTGGACAATTGCTGTAAACCCTAGAGATGGTTGTGCGTAAAAAATCCTTTGTTCCCCATTCTGATGCTCAGTTTGAACTGCAGGAGATCGTCTTGTCCATGCCTACATGGCTAAATGCATTGAGTTGCTGCCATGTGATTGGCTGATTTGACATTTGTGTTAATGAGCAGTTAACTAATAAAGCAGCCACTAATAAAGTGGCTGGTGAGTGTGTGTGTGTGTGTATGTATATATATATATATATATATATATATATATATATATATATATATATATATATATATATATATATAAGGGCTGGGTATCGATTCAAATTCCAAGAATCGATCCGATTCCGATTCTGAAGATTAAGAATCGATTTATTTCGATTTAATCCGATTTAATCGATTCGATCCGATTCGATCCAATTCGGGGTTTAGTGTTATTAAAAATGTATTTGAGCTGTTTCCTGACTATGTACAGAAGCAACATGTTAAAACTAGTATTATATTGATATTAATCAGCAAATAGTTACTGGTAGTTGGTAGTTACTGACGGCTGGACAATAAACAGAGGACATCTTTGAGGTGTCTATATCTGCAACAGCGGACTCCTACTGGGACACTAACCAGTGCATTATTATTATGATTGAAATAATTAAGAATTCACCCAAAAGCTGTTGCTACCAAATGCATTTTTATTTTAAAAGTGCTCACACTTAATAAACTGAAATTATAAAATGTAAACATGTATTTTTCTGTGTGAACATAATAACAGAACTGTCACGTTACGGTCCCCGACCCCTCCCTGTTGGGCGTGTGTCTGCGTCTACTCGTCTGCGTCTGTAGATCTCCGTGGGTGCGGGTGCGTCTTGTGATAGTCCTCACCTTTGGCTCGTCTCGTTTGTCTATTTAATGTGTGTTCGCGCAGCGTCCTGTGCTCGTCGTTGTTTGAGTCACACATGTTCTATGTAAATGTGTTTTATGTGCGCTGTCTGCGCTTTGGTAAATGTAATAAACGTAACGATTTGGAAAGTGCAAAGGATTATGTCTCGTCCATCGCCTTGCGCCCAACGTTACAAGAACATTTTAAACTTTTTTTAACTGTAAAAACACTGGGTAAACTGTCAGTGACATGGACTAACTGTAAATAGTCACTGACACTGGATAAACTGTCCTTCTGTTTTTAGATTGCCGATTTGACTATCGTCGTTACCGTCACTGTCCGACGCCATGTTGTTTTACAGTTAGTTAGACCGAGCACGCCTGCGTGAATTCAGTGACGAGGCGGGGGTAAAAGTTCACAAAAAAATCGATCTTTGGACGTACGAATCGATTATCAGACCATCTTATGCGAATCGAT
Organism: Brachyhypopomus gauderio; assembly: GCF_052324685.1. Lineage (NCBI taxonomy): Eukaryota > Metazoa > Chordata > Actinopteri > Gymnotiformes > Hypopomidae > Brachyhypopomus > Brachyhypopomus gauderio. The sequence goes on from NC_135229.1 coordinate 14,313,886, forward strand.
TCTGAATCGGAAAATCGATTTTTTCAACACAGGCCTAATATATATATATATATATATATATATATATATATATATATATATATATATATATATATATATATATATATAAAATACACCTTATATTATAATGGATTATGATTGATTATTATGGATAATAGTCAGTCAGGCCCCTGAGCCTACATTTCTTTGGCGGTGGCAACTCCCATCTGAACATTTTGTATAAAATGTTAGCTCAGACTGAAGCAGCTACACACATGATAAACACTTATACTATGATCACACACTGCCCAAGATATCTTATTACCAGTATTACCTGAGAAGGAAAATTCTTTACATAGCATGAGTGTTTAGTCCTGGTGCCACTGGACAATATAATGTAGTGGCAACGTAATTCTGAGAAATATGAGTTGAATATTAGTCTTCATACCACAGCAAGGCAGCTGCTGCGTTCACAACCCTGAATTAACCACTTAGCTCATAGCTCACTGTTAACCAGCTCACTGTTAACCAGCTCCATGGAGCCATCTGGCACCATTGGCAAACTCACTAGTGCGGATCAGTGTTGGTGCCAACAATAATAGCCCCATTTGAATGTGATAAAATCTCTATGTTGCAGACAAAAAGAGCATTTTGTTCTTCATAGGTAAACCCTCTCAATTCTAGTCATGAAATCTGTGTTATTAGAGGTTATTAGAGATTATTAGAGATTATTATAGTCTACAGCTTGTGGACTTAATATTGTGCTTTGTTTATATTATTATTATTATTATTGGTGTAGTATGAAAGTCTTCGTGTTTAAATTGTTTTACATCAGAACTCTAAAACCACAAAAATCCTGTAAAACATATTTTGGTGAAATATTCCAATATTCACCTTCATTAAGAACACAGTGGTCCTATAGACATGCAGTTGTATTCCATGTGTAAAACTCTGGCTAGAAAAAGGTTATGCCTTTACATGGTGTGTGATAATTTAATTTGAAGTAATAGTGGTGTTTCTATCTCACAACAAGTCATGGGGCCACTCATGGGTGGACATGTAATAAATACCCCATAGATTAGAAATGATATATAATACCACAAATTCATCAGGCTTCAGAGTGTGATTTGCCTATTGTGTTCAGTGATGATGCAAAAGCAAAATGGATAATGCTCCCATGTACCTGTGACCTTTATGTCACATGTTTTCATGGTTTTAAGTCAACTCCCTGTACTGGTGACTGTTAATATGATGGTGAGCTCAAACATGAGGACTATGTCCTTAGAGAACTCTTTCATGATATCTGATTCAAGGCTTATCCAAACATGACCAATCTTTACCATTACTGCGACGAGGTTCAGTTATGTATCACACTGAGCAAGGTCCAACTCAAATCATAAGATAATTTATCCACTTATTATGTTGCTTATGATATTAATCAACCCAAACAGATCCTGTTATCCTCTCTAGAGGAAGGTCTAAAAACTTGGCTTATTCACAAGCTGTTAACAGATATAAATTCACTTTTAAAAAGCTCCAGTGAGTGATAAGAAACTTTGGGTGTCTCTATTCATTCTTATACGTGAGGAGATTTATCTGCTGCTGATGACATTCTTAGAAGTAAAGTGTGCTAAGCAGAATCCTGGAGACACTCAGTGAAAGGAAACAGAAGTGAGTGATCCTGGGTTTTATCTCCATCAACACTCAGCCCAGTCGGCGCTGTCATCGAGTTTGCTGATAAAGTTCTGTTGGAGTCACAGTGATCAACCAGTGCTAATCGAATTCAGAACATTTGAGGTCCTTCAAAGATTATGTTCACTGGCATCGTGTCAGCAGTTCCAGCAAGGCACTGAAATAATATACAGTAAAAATCTCTCTCCAGGGAAAGCCCTGACAAATGCACTAAGAAGATTCTGAAGATTAAAACATAAATAATTAGACAGACACTGGTATTAATCCCAAATATAAATGTGTATTTCAGCTCCAGGGCAGGACATCTAGTAAGGGCCGAGTTCAAATGTCAGTGATGCGGTTTCCACTGCTGCAGCTGTCAGCTCCCTGTGGGTAGGATGGCTTAACCCCCCTCCGCCTACAGTGACCAGGCTCAGTACCCGCCAGCCTGTCCACACACACAGATTCAGGTCAGTCAGGTGTATTGTTCCAGTTGTGCTTCTGTGAGGATATGTGGTAGCTCCATGCTCCATCTTCACTTCTGTGAGGATATGTGGTAGCTCCATGCTCCATCTTCACTTCTGTGAGGATATGTGGTAGCTCCATGCTCCATCTTCACTTCTGTGAGGATATGTGGTAGCTCCATGCTCCATCTTCACTTCTGTGAGGATATGTGGTAGCTCCATGCTCCAGTCTTCACTCCCTCTGATTGGTGGAGAGATTCCAGCAGCGGGTGGGAGTTGTGGCTCTGGCAGTGTGGATTTGGAGGTATGCTTTGGATGATTGGTCTGCTGAAAGGTCTAGCCATGACCCAGTCATAACCTTCTGGCAGATCTTGGATGAAAAACAGCCTCACATCATCCCAGGTATGATGAAGGATAAGCGATTTTTCAGACTGACCGTGGCCCTTTCTACGCCAAACACACCTCTGCTGATTGAAGGCAAAAATCTACTTCATCTAATCTCACCACAAAACCTGGTTCTAATCAGAGTCACAGTGGTTTAGTGAACCTGGTTTGTGGTTTGACAGTATCGGAGACTTTTTTCTGAAAACCCTTCCAAATATTCTGTTGGCATGAATGTGGCGCCTTACTGTAATTTAGACTTGGAACCTACAATTCAGTGGATGTCTGCAGTTATCCAAATGTGATCATGCATCCTCTTCTAGACAGGTTTTTTGAACATGTTTAATAGTGTAATATCCCCCGTGGATGAGATGGAACCTATTAGGTATTCAGGTATTTTTAGTGGTTGATTTATGGATGGAAGCAACCTTTAGGTTTTTATGTGTTTGAGCTGTAATGAATGACAGCAAAAGAGTTGCAAAACACTAGGAAAAAAAATTGGATTTAACTTTGCTATGGTACATATGTATTTCTACGGGTGCAAGCAGTGTTTTATATGGTTAAGTACACACAGAGGAAACTGTGTGAGCAGATTCCCCCCCCCCCCACAGGCAGGTGCTGATTGTAATGACATCATGGTAATGTCATGTTAGTCATATGCCTGAAATCAGAAGTTATAGCAGCTTTGCCCGCCAGGAAGAATCTCCACGTGCGTCTGAGAGTTAAACAAGGGTGGATCTTCCCACAGAAGCAGCACTGAAGCACTGTTGTCTACCAGGCAGGCCTGAAGAGTCTTTCTCACACACTCCCTGGCTCAAATAAGCATCTGTTTCTCCTGGGATCTCCATCTATGCTGTGACTAACCTTAAACAGAACCTCAATTACTCTTTAAGTTCCACTGCAATAGGGGAAAGTGATTGTGCGATGTTTAACCCAGTAATGTAGAAATAGTTCACTTATGTTCAAGTATAAACCATATCCATGCATTTTGGTTCATATATATATAAACAACCATTACAGGCTGCAGACACATTGACCTTATAAGGAATGAGTGCCACAAATAGAAGGTCAAACATTTGGCCAATTAAACTCATATGGCCAAAACGCAGCAAAGTTTCAGACTGAGCGTCCTCGTCCTCTCAGAAACCTTTACTTTTACTTCACTTTGAGCTGCGTCTTCCTACTGGGTACATGGCATCCTGTCTGTATGAGACTAGTTGCTGAACTACAATTCATTTTCTTTTTTCTTTTTGATCACATTCTTTGAGCCATCTCACTAGAAATATGGAAAAAATATAATTTCAGAAAATTTAGGCTGTTTAGGCCTTTTTTAATACCCATCTTGGTCAACATGACTTTACCAGAAGAAAACTGCTTGTATTTGCTAATAGTTATTCTGCTGTGGAACCATTGATACCAGGCAGAATGGAGTATGAGATCTTTTTCAGACACTATTGAATATATAGTCAAGAATAACTGATAACATACATTTATAAATTCATAAATTGACAAACTGTAGTGCATTATATCTACCCCATGCGTACAGCCACACACACATGCCCCATCTGCCTGATATAACCCTTACATTTGATATAAGCTGATATAACCCTTACATTTGTTTCTAACCATCTTGCATCACTGGCAGGGTCTGGGTGTCTCAGCCATTCCTGAAGCTTCCTGGGTGGAGAGTCAACAGCCGTCTTCACCCCCACCCCCTTCTCACAGACGCAAAGGAGACGGAGACAAAGGGACCCAGTGCTGTTCCTCCTCTTTTGCTCTGTGTCTCTGTCTCTCTCTCTCTCTGCCTGTCTCTCTCTCTCTCTCTGTGTCTCTGTCTCTCTGTCTTTCTCTGTTTCTAAAATAATTTCTATAAAAAGCCTACATGCAGGCTAAGGGCTTTGAGTGACAGACATTCCCATAGCGCCTGCAGCAAACAGAGAGTAAGGGACAGAGAGAAACAGACAGAGTGTTCTAATGAGACACGCTGCTGTCTGGAGGTAAGAAACACTGGAATACTAACTGAGGAGACATACAGGACAGAGACAAGAAAATCACCCACTGGGCAGGAATACATCTGAATCACAGGCAGTGCATGGAAAAGTGATTCGGAGAGAAAATCAGAAAAGGCATGTGAGAACGTGAAGAAATGCCCCCTCCACACCCCTTAAATATCTAAATATCCGCTCTGCACCCCCACTTACACATCGCTCCCCCACTAAATACCCCTCCCCCAAACAACTCGGTTGAAATGTTAGCATGCAACCTAACCCAGATGTTTCAGTTGGTTCTAAATGTCTACAGAACACAAATGTACAAATTTCTCATGGTAATGTACTTTATATACTCTACCTATTACACAATATCATATGTGTATTAATTATGGAATATATGACATATATATAATTAAGATATGATGTGTTATGCTGTGTAATTGATGGCATTCGTCACTGAAACCTGATGTCTGCTGACTTTATCTCTGGCTCTTTTGCATTTCATGTGGATCAATCTGAAGTGAAGCTACATCAGGTTGATCTGCTGCTAACAGCTGTGTGCTTTTGTTTAATGCATGTTTGGTGTCATTCACTGCTGATGTAACATGGTTCAGTTCCTTTATCACAGCACATCTTAATGCTTGAATAAACTAAGTCTAGGTCCAGCATCTAGGTCACCAGCATAAGAAAGTTGTTATTTCTCCCAGGATGTTCCTGGAATTCAGTAGTAAAAGTGAAAATATGTGTGTGTGTGTGTGTGTGTGTGTGTGTGTGTGTGTGTGTGTGTGTTCGAGGTGTCCATAGAGAGAATAAACAAGATAAATGAACAAAAGGAGAAGAGTTGGTCATGTCCATAACTCCCCTGATATATCCCGCATTATTATTCCTGTAGTGAGGAGTTGCACAACAGTGCAGAAAGATACGACCCAAAACCAACACTCCTCTCTTTCCCTCCCATATCTACAGTTCTAAGACCAATAGAAGCCTAGATAGATCGACAACAGCTCCAGGTACAGATGCTGTAAACCACCATCACCAGGTCCAGATGCTGTAAACCACCATCACCAGGTCCAGATACTGTAAACCACCAGCACCAGGTACAGACACTGTACAACACCAGCACCAGGTACAGACACTGTACAACACCAGCACCAGGTACAGACACTTGAAACCACCAGCACCAGGTACAGACACTGTACACCATCAGCACCAGGTACAGATGCTGTAAACCACCAGCACCAGGTACAGACACTATATACTACCATCACCAGGTACAGACACTATATACTACCATCACCAGGTACAGACCAGTGGGGAACCGTCAGGGCCCTCTACGCCCTCTCAGAGGGCCTAAAATATTCTTAAAGCATTATATATATAATTATCCAATTTTATTTTATCTACTTACAGTTTGACATTCGACATCTAAACAATTACAAAAATATAAGCAAATAAAATATTCACCCGTGTCTATTCAATCTGTGTTGGAAGGTGAGGGGTTGAGTGGAAGCCTGTGAGCCTGTGTCTCCCCCTATCAGGACTGTGATGCCCGCTGTTCGTTTACAGAGGGCCTGGCAGTTATAATTCAGCGCAATACCAGTTTCAAATGACAGCAAAATTGACCAATCATATCTTCTCTCTTAGTGGGCGGGCTTAACTGTATGATAATTTCCGCCCGCTGTGGCGACGCTAGCTGTCGTTAGCACCATCGCTAGCTAGTTTCGATTCATCCCTTTGACGTCCTCGTGCGCGTTGTTTACATATTCCGCTTCCGAGAACCACGGAGCTGTGAACCTTATTTTGTTTGTATACTTATTTTGCTTAAGATGTTATCTAGTACAGATATTATTGTTTATTGCGTTTTTAAAGCTGTACTGTCGTCTCAGTTTTTCTTTATTTAGTTTATTAAGAAAGGAAAAAAAAAAATTTCGGGGGGGGGAGGGGGGGGGGGGTGTAGCGGGCCCAGGTTTAAAGGTCACGGTTCGCTACTGGTACAGACACTATATACCACCATCAACAGGTACAGACACTGTACACCATCAGCACCAGGTACCACTAAACAAAGCCAGAGCAGCTGAGACCACATGACACCATGAGTAGATATAAAGGGAGAACAGATTATTATGCAGAGTCAAATACTAAAGTGTGTTAAATAGGGAGATATAATGTCTAGCTTTGGCACCGCACCTGGAATTATATACTGGTAATGTAAAACAGACACCAGGGCATCCCAGTAACCTGCAAACTCTGGATGACAAAGAGAAGAAGTTACAGCCCTACAACATCCCAGTTTACCATCAACTCTCAAGTCATATGAGCCCCCAGATCTACACTGGTACCTAAGACAAGAGGCACAACAACACCAAAAAAGGGTTTGACTCTAGCCTTAAATATTGACACTGTGTCAACACTGTGTATTCCTGGCAGAGGTGTCAATTCCAGGTTCAGAAAGTAAAAGTCCTCACCAGGATTTTGCTCAGGCTTCCTGGATTGTGTTGATTCCACTAATTTTACCTGGATTGCACTAATTATAAAATCTAGCAAGCTTGAGCAAAATCCTGGTGAGGACTTTTACTTTCTGAACCGGGAATTGACACCTCTGATTCCTGAACACTGACAGGAAGGTTATTTCATAGGAATTTTATAAGAAAAGGCAGTGAATGATATACAAATATTCATTCATATCAACAGTTAGCAAATTTCTGAATATATAAAGAATCTTGTTTTATGCTTTTTGTCATGTGGTATTTTTTATGTATGTTGCATCTTTATGTATGTTTTATGTATGTTGTACTGCTGTTTCATATAGTTGTTTTTTTTATTTCTTTCTTTTGTTGTAACTATGCTGCAAATGCCCAAAAGGAGACTTCAGTAATAAATGAAATACAGTGTTCTCATGTGAGGGGGCGGGTACAGAACAGCAGAGTTATCAAGAGTAAACAAAGATGGCAGTAATAATCAGTAATGAATCATTATGATTATGATCATGGCACAGGCCTACTAATGTCACTCTGACCCATGTTTGTATTGGATTGTCTAATAAAAGCTTATAGAGCCAAATTCAGGCTGTCCTCAAGCAGACAGCGAGAAGATCACTGACATACTTTCATTCCTTAAGGAACTTTGAACTTTTCCTCCTTCCTTCCTGGTGTCAGGTGACCTGAAGGACCACACCCGCTAATGTGGACGTGTGTACATAAAGGTGTTTTGACGATGAGACTCATGAGTGCAAACTTGTTGAGTGACATTTTGTACAGAATGATCAGTCCTGAAAGCCCTGCATGTTACACGAGCCTCCAGGCTTCTGGGAGGCAGAACAATGCTCTTCTCAGCATGCACACATGGAGAGACCTTCAAGAAACCTTCAACATCTTCTGTCCTAATGACTGCGATAGTTAAAACTGGGGTGGAACATGATACAGCAGCTAGATGATAAACTATTGTGACCATGGATTGTCTCAGGTCAACAGATACACACACACACACACACACACGCACACACATGCGCGCGCGCGCACACACACACACACACACACACACACACACACACACACACACACGCACAAGAGCTCATACACCTGCCTGTGATGTTACATGAGGGTGCACATCCTCATTTGTGAGCTGATGACGGTAGGTAATGGGGTAAAGTGTGTGTGAGTGTGTGTGATGCATGTGAGTGGGGGTAGATGAGAGAGAGACACACTCTCAGTTGGTCACGGTTGGGAAGCGTAGCTAATTACAACGCAGACAGGAATGTGTATTCTGAGCATCCCAGACAGACCCCACACTTTTCTACACTGTGCTTCTCAACGGGTTCTGATGGAATTTTGCCGCCAACCCACAGAGCTCGATGCCGACCACACAGCATGAAAATCAGACCCTAACCAGACCCAGTGTCAATCCTAACAATGCTCACCCAAGGATGGACCCACCCCATTATATTTACTGTATTTAGTTTACTTAGTTTATATTTAATGTATTTATAAAGAACACAGGCACAGTTGCACATCAGGTACTGTCACTGGTGCCAGTGGGGCTGGGTGTGGCCTGAATCACTGGGAATACCATTGGGAATGGGATTTTCCCTGTTGTGTTTGTTAGTGGCAAAATGCTTGAATAGGAGGTATTTTTAATCGAAAGCTGAAGCATATTTGAAAAGTAAATTATTATTTGATCATGTTATGCTTATTAACATATTTGGGATTTCACAATGTATAGAGGAGACCAGGTATGGTTGTAGCATGGGGAGAGTTCTAACAACATCAGTTCCACCAATCATGGATAAGATAGGAGTCATATGATCATTCCAGTATTTACATAATTCCTCCCTGATCCCACATGGTGAATATCAAGGCTGGAAACAGGCACATGCAGATAAATTATATTACACTAAACTGTAGTTTCTTAGGTAAATTGTGATGCATTTTTCCCCTGTTAATTTCAAATCCCCTTGCTAATACAGCTAGTTAAAAATGGCTGACAGGGGTGGGGTTGTAACACGGCTTTAAAAAGTGTTACAACCATCACCTTACATACAACTAAGAAATCTTTCTTGATTTTAAAAGAACGACTGACAGAGGTGTGCCTGCAAATGTTTTTAAAAGAAGCATCTGATGAGGTCACAAAAAGGGCAAGTCAGTCAGATCAGTTGCAAAGGCACATGGTATCACACATGTAAAACACACACACACACACATTGACGTTGTTTATTATTTGACCTACATGTTCTTTACACAGGTACATTGTGTTAGTGTTCATTAAGCATACATATGTATACATATTAAATAAGTTTGTTCTAGTACACTAATTTACACACCCACCCACACTTCTGAGTAAAACAGAAAGTGGCTATGAGTTATGGTCAGTCACAGAGAGGGAGACATTGTTCTGGATTGTTATTTTATTTAAAAAATATATTTTTGAAGCATTTTGCATGGTGTGGCCTCCGTTTTTGCTTCTTTTGTCTAATTGTTACAACTTAACCCAGCATGTGTTACAACCAGTAGCGAACCGTGACCATTAAACCTGGGCCCGCTACCATAACCTCCCCGAAAAAATGTGTTTTCTCTCCTAATTAACTGCAATAAATAAATAAAAAACTGAGGCCACAGTACAGCTTTAGAAACGCAATAAACAACAATATCTGTACTAGATAATTTCTTAAGCAAAATAAGGTTCCAACAAAATAAGGTTCACAGCTTCGTGTTCATCGGAAGCGGAATATGCAAACAACGCGCTCGAGGGAATAAATCGAAACTAGCTAGCGGTGGTATGCTAACGACAGCTAGCGTCGCCACAGCGGGCAGAAATTATCATACAGTTAAGCCCGCCCACTAAGAGGGAAGATATGATTGGTCAATTGTACTGTCATTTGAAACTGGTATTTTGCTGAATTATCACTGCCAGGCCCTCTGTAAACGAACAGTCCTGATAGGGAACAGTCCTGATAGGGGGAGACACAGGCTCACAGGCTTCCACTTAACCCCTCACCTTCCAACACAGATTGAATAGACACGGTTGAATAATTTTTTGCTTATATTTTTGTAATTGTTTAGATGTCGATTGTCAAACTGTAAGTAGATTTTTAAAAGTTGGATAAATTATATTATATATATTTATGTTTTAAGAATATTTTAGGCCCTCAGAGAGGGCGTAGAGGGCCCTAACGGTTCCCCACGTGTTACAACCTACCATGGTAGTGGGGTAGGTTGTAACAAGGGAACACCTTGTATTTGACATCAACTCACAACGGCTGTGATATTTCAATTGAAGTTTGAATTGGTGCCATTTGTAGTAAACAAGAGAAGTCTAGTTCAAGACTTCAGTGAGTTACAGGTGCTGAAGCTAAAAGTGTTACAACCATACCTGGTCTCCCCCGATGTAACAGTGAGGGCTAAGGTAGTGGGACGCAAATGCGGATTTTGAAGTGATTTAATAAAACAACACAAAAATGATGGAACTCATACTAGAAGGCGCAAGAATTACAAAAGTCATGAAAAAAACTAGTACTTACTAGGGGTGACCTGCAATAGTCACTGATTCGACTATAGTTGACTATACCCCCTAGTCGACTATGAACGTCATAGTTGAATGTACCACTCTAACTGCATGGGGGTGCCCAAGGATGCAGCTAAGCATTAGTTGTTACATGAAATGTCTTTGTTTTCGTTATATATAGCCTTTTGTCAAATAAAATCATCCTAATTTCGGTTAATAAATATTTTAAAATGATGTGTGCGCATTAACAATAGGCATCTTCCTTACTACACATTAATAAATTACACCCTGCAGTTGCACAATCCAAATGAGCGGAGCTGAACACGCTACAGGTTAATCAGTATCTGCCGAGTTTATAATCCTACTAAAAAACTTCAAAAGTGTGGGAGTATTTTGAAAAAGATAAAGATGAATCAAACAATGTAAAATACAAGTTATGTCATCAACGTCTTTCATTTCGCATGACAACAACCAACATGACATACCATTTAAAACGCGTAAGGCGAAAAAAAAAAACAGTTCAGCCATTTGTCGTTTCGGTCGTGTCGTCTCGTCGTGTCTTGGCAAGTAGGCCTATAAACATTTTTTGTTGTTGTTTGCTTTTTAAACCCCGTTACTTGAACCTTTACTTACTTGCTGTTTTGTGGCGATTAAAAAAACATTTTCAGATAGGCATATTTTATTTAAAATATTTTTGACATTTTGCACAGTGTCTGTCTGACAGTTTGATATGCGAACTGCGCACTGACTGTGACTTTTTTTTGTTAATGTTCTATAAGGTTTCATAAAAAAATAAATAAGTGAATAAATAAAAGCTGAATAAAGCCAACCTATCATGTTTAGTGTTTTAGGTTTTTACTTTGAAGTGGAAAAAAGTCCTGAATGAGAACGTGATCCAATTTACGGTGCTCTAGATAAAAAAAAACCCTGATTTGACTATTAGTCGACTAAAGGGAAAATTTACGAATCAGATTCGACTATGAAAATCCTTAGCTGAAGACACCTCTAGTACTTACAATAACCAACCACACAAGAGAACAAACACAGGACTTAAATACTCTAACCAAACAAGGAACCCAACAAGACACACCTGAAAGCAATAACGAGGGGCGGAGAACAAGGCAGGGGTGTGAAGACAGAGACAACTAGGAATTTCAAAATAAAAGACACACAGAACAAAAGACATGACTGACAGGGGGGAAGGCAGGACCATGTGACAGTATGCATGCTGCATAGTGTCAGATGGTGTTATTGCTTTACATCTGGTTTCTTTCATACTCTCTTTGTGGCCTGTATTTTACTGTATTCTTCCACAGCCAAATTCCCAACAAAGCCATTCTCATATGCATAATGTTCTTTTTCTGTTTCAGACAATGGAACAAGCCAATGAATACTACATGCTAACCAGAGGCTGCCTTTTACAGACCTGAGGACGTGTGACATTATGAGTAATGGGTGGACGCTGGGTAATGGGAGGACACTGAGTACATTACATTTTACATTTACGGCAGTTGGCAGACGCCCTTATCCAGAGCGACTTACATTTTTATAGTGAGCAATTGAGCCTTGCTCAGGGGCACCTCAGTCATGGCCTCAGGTCTGGGAATCGAACCTGCGACCCTCCGGTCACAAGACCAGTTCCCTAACCGCCAGGCCATGACTGCCCTTACAAAGGAAGTGCCAGTATTCAATATGAAAAAATAAAGACATTTAGCAGCATTTTGGCATCAGCATTTCTAAGTAATGTAACAAATTATAAAATACAGTCTAACTGAAAGACTTAATATGGGGCTCAAATGTAATTGAAGAATTAAAAATTAAGTCAGGTTTTTATTACTTACATTGGTTTAACAGGAACACCACTGACATTTTCAGTTAGACTAGAGAATTGGGAAACAGGTATTTTAGGGGCCAACTAACAAAACTATTGTTATTAATGGTTTAACCCAGGGGTCGGCAACCTATGGCACGCCAAGGCATAATCACTGGCATGTGACACGCTGGACCAGAATCAGCAAAAAAATGATAAATTAATATAAATTATTATATTAATGGATTATACTTTTGCGGTTGACCTTAGCGCGCGACTCCGCACAACTCGCGTGAACCTGCGTCCAATTTTATTTGTTGATGGTGGCACACTCATTGACTAGACATGTTAAAGTTGGCACTCCATGTCTCAAAGGTTGCCGCCCCTGGTTTAACCACTGTCTTAAGAATATTAGGGAATTCTCCCAATTGCAGAGACTGATTAACAATCTTTAGAACTTCATTAACTAATGAGCTCAGAACCTGCTTGAAAAAGCATGTTGGTAAAGGGTCCAGTTTACATGTAGAGGATTTTATTAATGAAATCACATCAAGTAGTGTTACCATGTCAACTTCTTGGAAATAAGACATATTAAAGTTAGGGTGAGTAACTGATATAAGGGTTGATAGTCTATTAGTGCTTGTTGTTATGTTCTGCCTTATACTAGTAATCTTGTCCCTAAAAAATATTGCAAATTCATCACATTTTTCAACTGAAACAGATTCACAAGAGGTGGGGTTTACTACAAACCTACAAACATTATTTACGTATTCATAAATATTGTACAATATATGTACAATGTATGATTTTTGCTTATATATGGCCTCATCTGTCCTCATCCAGCAGGGGTTTGAGGAATCCACTTTCGTTGGTACTGCTTTTCCATACTACAAATAATGAGTATAGTTGAACAAACAAACTATGGGTGATACAGGAATTCTAGCAGCCTGGAAGACCTATTAACGGTGCCAGTGGGGCTGGGTGTGGCCTGAATCACTGGGAATACCATTGGGAATGGGATTTTCCCTGTTGTGCTTATTAGTGGCAAATTGCTTGAATAGGAGGTAGCTTGGTTTAGCAGAGAGCTTAGAGGGAAACTTAATGCAGTGGTGTGGAAAGAGGTTGACCTGTTGACCCCTGAGAAGAGTGCACAATGTTCTGATTGTTGGGTTGAAAAGCTCTGATGGAGCATAAATACACAAGAACTACATCTACACTATGTGTACATGTATAATGACCAGTGTTGCCATAGTTACTTTGAAACAGTAATCCGACTACTGACTACTGACTACTTCTTTAAAAAGTAACTCAGTTAAGTTACTGACTACTTGCTTTTAAAAGTAACTAAGTTAGATTACTTTTAGTTACTTTCAGCAGAGGCTGATCCCCCGCCCCTATAACATAAAATGACTACCAGTTCTGCCAATACTCACTTTATTGACATGTATTTTAACCGGAACATCAAAAATGACACTGGCATTTGTAAACTTTTTCTTGAAATAGGCTTACATGTTTTTTAAATAAATAAATAAGACAGTCTTTCTGTTCAACCCCGCCCACTTACAGGGTTGCCAACTCTCACGCATTGAGACACACGCATTTGACTGTCTTCACACGCTTACACACGCCACACTTCCGATATCTCACGCCGAAAAAAAATCTAGTTTATTTACCTCTGATCCACATCTATGATTCAATGAGTTACTAGTTCGATCTGGCGCCAACCACCGGCGATCGATCGATCGCGATATAATACTGAATTTAGTCCATTTTACACCCCGCCCGGTAACAATTTACGTTCGCCGCCAAGCCCCGGTTTTTTTTCAGGTTTGACGTTGTGTTTTTGAAAGTAGACAGCACTCTGTCGCCAGCACAGAGTGTACAACGGACCTTAATGTTGTCTTCCTTATTGTTCACATCTGACTTTGGCGCCGCAGAGCAGAGATGACGTAACCGCGTAAGAAACGTGTAGCCAAAAAATAAGAATGAATAAATATAACCTACGTTCCCCCAAAATGCAGAAATAGTAACGCACGATGTTTTAGATAAGTAACTTTAATCTGACTACTAGTTTTTAAATAGTAGTTGCGTTAGACTACTCGTTACTGAAAAAAGTAGTCCGACTACAGTAACGCGTTACTAAGTAACGCGTTACCGGCATCGCTGATAATGACATATTGGTATGCTGGAATACACACAACAACAGACAACATTTTGAATACATATTTGAATTCTGCATTCAGCAAAAATGCATAATAAACTGAGCAGTGTAATTATTAACTACCAGTACTTTAACTACCAGTACTTTTACTTGAGTACTTTAACTTTTACTACCAGTACTTTTACTTGAGTACAGAATTTGGCTACTTCCCGCTCTGCTCTTCATCGACCACACACACCCCTCTCCCTGCTAATCTCTCACCTCTGTCCCCACTGACACACACATGTGGCTTTAACAAAGCAGAGGGCAGGTCTCATACAACGAGACTAGTGCCTGTGAAGTCAGGGGCTTTAAAGGGTTTTATGAGATTTACTGGGTTTATGAGTTTGTGCCTACATTTTTATTTAATTGTATTTATTTGCCTTGGGGCCCTCAAGGTTATTTTCTGTGTTGCTGTGACCCTTCCTGGGCGTGCTTGTAATGGAAGTCCACATATAAATACCTCATTATATACTTTATATACTTTACTATAGACTTGAAATACTTTAGCCTTACTGAAACACAAACCGTTAAGAGAAAATGACTCAGATATATTTAATCCAGTCGTGTGCGGTACGTGTGCCAGACAGCGGTGAGGAGGTGTTATGAAAGCGTATGCCACAGGAAATGTGCTCCATGCTTCATGCTTGATGGTTCCTGCGCGCGTAGGCATGCTGCCTGTTTTGCTGTCCTCTTTTCAAAGAGCTCACACACTCTCTGTGAGACTACAACAGGGAGCGCTGTATCAGCGAGTACATCAGCCAGAGATAGGCATCGGGGCCTAACGTCCCCAAACGAAGAGCGCCATGCGAAACAGAAGAAAGAAAGGGCAGGATTCTAATGATCACATTTATCTGTCTCTGCTAGACATTTAGCACAATACCTCAGAATGCAGGGGCGGGTATTTTGTCCACATAGCAAGAGGCAACACTGCAGTGGCATGTTTTCGCGTGATGAAACATGATAGCATTCCAAATGAGACTGAGGAAACCTCTGTTTTATTCACGCGGAGAGAACAAGAGAGGGAGAAAGAGAGAGAGGGAGGAAGGGGAGGGCTTAGGGGGAGTGACCGTGCTATAAAACAAACTGAATGTTGTAGATGTTTTAATAATATGGGACAATCCTGAACCTTTGTGTAATTCATTAAAATCTTTGTTGTATAAATGCTCCTTGAAAGCTACAGTTTGAGTGGTGATCGCCCTTTAGATAGACACACACACACAGTGCTATCTGTGGAACATCAGGGATGGCTTTAATGGCCAAGCTGATGTGGGCACTCTGCATCCTTTCTGTTTGTCCTTCACAGCCTCCCATCCCTTTCCCACGAGCCCCTGCGGCATTTGTGACAGCATAGACAAGTCGCACAGTCACAGTTCGCCTAGATGTGAGAATAAAGTCAACAGGGGCAGGCGAGGCGTCCCAGTGGTAATGCCACAAAACAGCCCCACTCCAGTTTAAGGAGGTAAAGTGATTATCTTCTTGCAATCCTACAGGGGCCTGTGCTTAAGATCTGTGGGGGTTTCAGTAAGGGATCACAGTGGTTCTGAGGAGAAAGTCTTGGTGAATTATAGTATGAAATAGGCTTATGATGCTAGCACAGGGCTCTAAAATAACTGTTTTCTGCTCCTGAATGTGCTTGAATATTCCAGTGTTTTAAATGCTTTTAAACATGTGCAGCTTTCTCTTATTTAAACTTTAATTTTATGTTTCATTTCTTTCCCTAGACCCATATGTAAACAGCATGAAACTTAGTAAATTATGTGTTCTAAAAGAATTGGTACCATTGTTATCTCTCTACCACGCTGCCCTGTAGACTGGCTGGCACTTCTCATTCTATCACTACACCCACTCAGTGATGGGAGAAACTCACATGCCTTGTTCCTGATCGACACATTTCTCACAGGATCTGTATTGAAAATAACCTGCAGGGTCATTTCCACCGTCGAGAGGTGGCGCATACATCTGTGAGCAGCACAATGAACCGTTTGACCCCTGCCCAGGGGCCCCTGTGCCTATAGAAAGGGCTTAGTGGAGGGGCCAGATGGGGCCACGTGGGGCCAGATGGGGCCGGTGAGATCTTGGGGTGGTACACTAGACCCCACATCCAGACACCACAGAGAAATTACAGGACACATCAATACAAAGGTAAAGACACTATTATACTGTATAATAAATTGTGATCTGTTTACTCCCTTGTCTGATCTCATGTGAATTATATTCACACAAGATCAGTCAAGAAATCATTAATTAACCTCAAATTCCAATTTCAATACATCATCTCCAATAAATTGAGGGTGTGGGTTGCATAAACATAAAAATTAATTATTAGTTGAGATCAAAGGTTTCATGTATGTCCAGCACATCATATTTTATGTTATTTACATGCGTCCGCCATCCTTTTAATTGGTTCAGTCAGACTTGGCTCAGTATTTCAGACAGAGTATGTTTCAGCATATGGGTGCAGGCATAAAGGGTACATACAGACCACAACAGTGATGTAATGCCGGCCCTATCCAAACACAGAGACGTTTAACCCCTGAAGAAAATGACAGTAAATGTTAGAGCAATCATGCAGTAAAAACTATTTTGTAAAAGGAACAATAATGTGGGTTTATGAATGTTCATATTCTTTTTGTTCTTCAACCAAAAACTGTGTTACATGCAGCAAGATGTGTTTAATGTATGAAGATGTAATGTATGAATGAATAGCTATAGCCACTAAATTAGGTTTGCTGGCTACATTTATCATCACCAGTAAATTTTAACCAGTAAATAAACCTGTCTGAAAAACACCATCCGCTGGGGGGGGGGGGCATTGGGGAGGGCAGTAATTTTAGAAGGGTGTCTGCAGCCTCCCACCCCTTGGGGGCACCCTTGACCCTGCCCTCTGACCCCTGTCATCATATGGGTTTCTGTGACCTTGTCTGCAGGTTCCTGTAGTGAAGATCAGTCTGTCACCTGACTCCATGTGCTCATTATGCCAATTAATTAAACCTTTGTTTACAGATGGCTTACCTCACACACAATAAATGAATGCATTAAGTTTATTATAATTCCATATTTCAGTGCAATTAAAAGTAAAATAAACAAAACAAGAAAAAACAAAACAGCCCATAAGAAGGTAGAACTATGATAAAGTTTTGCTGACTTCTACATTCATTACTACTAAAATGTTTTACATACAGGATTTTACAAAGCAATGGGGCGGAGCTCCAACCCATGTGACCTGTCACCCTGGTGACAAGTGTGCTGTGGTGTGGGCCGGGGTGGTGATGACTGGGTGAAGCACATCTGAGAAATGAGGGAGACTGACAGCCAACATGCCTTCACAACGCTAGTTCCCATAGCGATATGATCACATCTGGTCAGGCCAGTTGTTGAGGCTGTGAAATGGAGGGGGGTTGTGGGTACTGAGAGGAAGGGGATTGTGGGTACTGAGAGGAGGGGGGTTGTGGGTACTGAGAGGAGGGGGGTTGTGGGTACTGAGAGGAGGGGGATTGTGGGTACTGAGAGGAGGGGGGTTGTGGGTACTGAGAGGAGGGGGGTTGTGGGTACTGAGAGGAGGAGGGTTGTGGGTACTGAGAGGAGGGGGATTGTGGGTACTGAGAGGAGGGGGGTTGTGGGTACTGAGAGGAGGGGGATTGTGGGTACTGAGAGGAGGGGGATTGTGGGTACTGAGAGGAGGGGGATTGTGGGTACTGAGAGGAGGGGGGTTGTGGGTACTGAGAGAAGGGGGGTTGTGGGTACTGAGAGGAGGAGGATTGTGGGTACTGAGAGGAGGAGGGTTGTGGGTACTGAGAGGAGGGTTGTGGGTACTGAGAGGAGGGGGATTGTGGGTACTGAGAGGAGGGGGATTGTGGGTACTGAGAGGAGGGGGGTTGTGGGTACTGAGAGGAGGGGGATTGTGGGTACTGAGAGGAAGAGGGTTGTGGGTACTGAGAGGAGGGGGATTGTGGGTACTGAGAGGAGGGTTGTGGGTACTGAGAGGAGGGGGGTTGTGGGTACTGAGAGGAGGAGGGTTGTGGGTACTGAGAGGAGGGGGATTGTGGGTACTGAGAGGAGGGGGATTGTGGGTACTGAGAGGAGGAGGGTTGTGGGTACTGAGAGGAGGGGGATTGTGGGTACTGAGAGGAGGGGGATTGTGGGTACTGAGAGGAGGAGGGTTGTGGGTACTGAGAGGAGGGTTGTGGGTACTGAGAGGAGGGGGGTTGTGGGTACTGAGAGGAGGAGGGTTGTGGGTACTGAGAGGAGGGGGATTGTGGGTACTGAGAGGAGGGGGATTGTGGGTACTGAGAGGAGGGGGGTTGTGGGTACTGAGAGGAGGGGGATTGTGGGTACTGAGAGGAGGGGGGTTGTGGGTACTGAGAGGAGGAGGGTTGTGGGTACTGAGAGGAGGGTTGTGGGTACTGAGAGGAGGGGGATTGTGGGTACTGAGAGGAGGGTTGTGGGTACTGAGAGGAGGGGGGTTGTGGGTACTGAGAGGAGGGGGATTGTGGGTACTGAGAGGAGGGGGATTGTGGGTACTGAGAGGAGGAGGGTTGTGGGTACTGAGAGGAGGGGGATTGTGGGTACTGAGAGGAGGGTTGTGGGTACTGAGAGGAGGGGGTTGTGGGTACTGAGAGGAGGGGGATTGTGGGTACTGAGAGGAGGGGGATTGTGGGTACTGAGAGGAAGGGGACCACATTGAATATCTGACTCAGCATGCATCTGTAACCTAATGTGATCTTTTCTACACTGCAAAGGCTGAATATTTGTTCTTGTTTGAAGGCTCTGATTTAGATTGATGAAGAAAGACTGATGAACTGAGACCACTGTTCGTCCTCCGACCTACTGGCAGTAGACGCGTTATGCAGTTCAGTTGTCCGAAAGACATCCAAGATTTGAGTGTGTTCTGTAACCACCTCACAGGCTTTGATATTCAAATGAAACATGGCATTACACAAACAGAGTCTTCTAGTGGGAGCAGCGTGATGGAGGTTGGGAGTACAGAGTCATTCTGACATTTGCCTTCAAGCTGGAATGAACAAAGACACAATGTTTTTTAATGTCAGGGCAGGAATAGGAAGGAGATGATGGGGACGTGCCTAGTGGCCCGTGGGCTGGTACTATCACCCCACCAGAGTGAAGCCTAGTGGCCCGTGGGCTGGTACTATCACCCCACCAGAGTGAAGCCTAGTGGCCCGTGGGCTGGTACTATCACCCCACCAGAGTGAAGCCTAGTGGCCCGTGGGCTGGTAGTATCACCCCACCAGAGTGAAGCCTAGTGGCCCGTGGGCTGGTAGTATCACCCCACCAGAGTGAACAGCAGGGCACTGCTGGGGCTCCAGGGTGGGAGTGACCCCACTGGACAAGGAGACGATATCATCCAGATCTCACTGACAAAGACCTCCATTATTAACTACACAAAATTAACCTCCATTATCAACTACATGAAAAGAACGTAGAGATCGATAGAGCAGGTTCAATGCAGACACCAGTGTTGTTTAAATACGGGAAATATGTAAAACCTAGAAAAGGGACTTTGTTTTTAATGAGTACTGGCACACAATAGCTCACACTATTTTTTTAGGGTTTTAGTTGTTTCCGACAATTAATTGTCATTTTAAATCTACTGAGAGAATCTAGACCCACTCGTTCAAAGAAACTGACAAATTAACAAAAACATGCTCGTCTTAAAGATCAGGGTTCTTTCTTGAAAACATCAAAGCCTATTCAGACGGCAAGACAAAGCCTTCAGCATACACCCTGGCCGGTGGTCAGATTCACGCAGTCTTTGGATTTTACCACAATGACGAGTGCTGATTGGCTCTCTGTGCTCTTGCCATGTGAACTCATCACTCGCGCAATTGAATTTGTAATGAGTTACTTGTAACTCAACAATTGCACAATGGTATTATAATGAAGAGAGGAGAGGGCTAGGACGCCGCTGATCCCAGGTCATAGCGGACATGGCGTTTGCTTTGTGTGTGCGCTGGGAGGATGCTCTGGAGAGGACCCTAGCATGCTGGTGTGCTATATGAAACTACTGAAAGGCCTCGGGAGTAGGGTGGAATGCCCTAAGCCAATGGCAAGGCTTCTTCCAGCAGAAGCCCCTCCCACGCACCCCTTCACCCACCTCCAAGCTGAAAAGCATTTTCCTCATCAGCTCGAATACAACCCGGTTCGAGCACATGGCCACATGAATGATTACATTCATCACCCACAAAGCGCATTCATGTCCGGTGAGTGACGTGATGTGGGGTGGCCACAGGGAGCCAGCGATGTGAGATCTGGCCCCAGGAGAGCGCTCACCCCCGCCCCCAGAGCCCAGGCTCCGCCCCCTCCTCACGACTGCTGACGGCTGCACAGAATAGGGCGTACGTGCAGACCGGCAGCATCTCCAATGGAGCCCCCTGCTCCTCTCTTCTGTCTCCTCTCTCCTCTTGTTCACTGGGCTGTGAGTTTGCATCCTTCAGACTCTCCATCCCCCCCTCCGTTTTTTTGAGTAAGACTCTGCATCCTTTATTCTGTGTCTCTTTCCACCTCTGTTTCTTTCTCGCTGCCTGTGCTAGCATTGCCTCATAACAAGCATCGTATTCTTTTGTTTGCTTTCTCTCTGTTGCACACGTGCACACACGCACGCGTGCACACCACAGTCTTGCCTTCAGTTCAGCTTCTGTCTGTGTGCCAGAGAGGGAGTGGGAGTGGGGAGAGAGAGAGAGAGAGAGAGAGAGAGAGAGAGAGAGAGAGAGAGAGAGAGAGAGAGAGAGAGAGAGAGAGAGAGAGAGAGAGAGAGAGAGAGAGAGAGAGAGAGAGAGAGAGAGCTGAGCGCACATTAATGGTAATTGTATGCAGGCTGGCTGTATAATGGGAGTCTGGCCACTTCAGTTCCTCTTCAGCTGTTTGACAACATTCTCATGTTACTATTTACAAGATGCTGAAATAAGTATTATGCAATTAGGCACACGATTAAAGCTTTCTTGTTGAATAATGAGTCATTTGCGGTTATCAGACACTGGTGTTTTACACTAAGCAACATTTAAAAAGGAGCCCAAAGGTGTTCTGTCCTGGGAGATCAGATCCCCTGTAAAACCGGTCGATCCAGTCGTGCTCACACAGCCTCTTCATTGGCTCTCCCTGCTCTACCCTTCAGGTCTGGAGTGACTTGCAGACATCAGCAGCACAAACCCCAGACACACAGCCCATGTTCTTGGGTGATGTCAACAGTTGGCAATGGCTAAAATGCAGTATCATTCAATGACAGCATGCCTGAAGACTGGGATTGCATCAGTTGTAATGGTACACAATGGTATAATTCTAAACAAACGCCTGAAGTGAATGCCACTATGTTTCATTGCCTAATGCATCCTGGTTATTCTGAAATAAACAGAATTTCTATTTACAATGTTTTGTCAGATATTATTTGAATGATTTTCCCCCAATCATAAAAGCTGAATTCCATTCACTGTTCAAGTGGCAGGGAGTCTGTCTGAGACACCGAACAGGACTTGGGAGGGATAATCAGCGGTGGGTCTGGAGGAACACAGATCAGACCAGGTAACACAGATCAGACCAGGTAACACAGCTCAGACCATTTAACACAGCTCAGACCAGGTAACACAGATCAGACCATTTAACACAGATCAGACCAGGTAACACAGCTCAGACCAGGTAACATATATCAAACCAGGTAACACAGATCAGACCATTTAACACAAATCAGACCAGGTAACACAGATCAGACCAGGTAACACAGCTCAGATCAGGTAACACAAGTCAGACCAGGTAACACAGCTCAGACCAGGTAACACAGCTCAGACCAGGTAACACAGATCAGACCAGGTAACACAGCTCAGACCATTTAACACAGCTCAGACCAGGTAACACAGATCAGACCATTTAACACAGCTCAGACCAGGTAACACAGATCAGATCAGGTAACACAGGTCAGACCAGGTAACATAGATCAAACCAGGTAACGCAGATCAGACCAGGTAACACAGCTCAGACCAGGTAACACAGGTCAGACCATTTAACACAGCTCAGACCAGGTAACACAGGTCAGACCAGGTAACACAGCTCAGACCAGTCAGACTCAGGCCCAGACCCAGAGTCAGCACCAGGCCTCAGTGGATGTGCTGCTGAGGTAGGAGTTCCTGATTGGGGTTTGGGGGATTCAGAGTGCTGTTATCATTACTCTATGAAGTGCTGGACAACCTGCGGTTTGTAACAGCTGGTCCTCAGGTGTGTCTTGCCTTAGTCAGTACTGAATGTGTGTGTGTGTGTGTGTGTGTGTGTGTGTGTGTGTGTGTGTGTGTGTGTGTGTGTGTATTACAGCTGGACCTGAAACTTCTGGTTCGGACATGCTGCAAACAAATCAGAGCTAATGTGTGTGTCTGTCTCACACAGCTGTTACAGAGACATGCGGTACTACTCAGTGGAGACGGCTGTAGGTTTAATGTCACGTGACTTCTCGTTACAGTGTGTGGGGCTTTCAACACCAACAACCTCTCAACAGTGTTTTCACCACCCTGACACGTCTGACACATCTCACCATGGGCTCCATGGCTGCCAGCTGTATCAGGTGTTTTACAGCAGGGGAAATATTTCACTGCTTGGTGATCTGCTCCTTCAGGGTGGGAATTAAGGCCTTAACGGCTGTTTGAACCATAGCGAAAAGCTTGGGCCTGTTGCTAGCCAGTGTCTGAGGCCAAAAGGAAATGCAATACGCCAGCTAAACAAAGTGAATTTCTGTCAAATCACTGCAGTGAAACCAGCGATGGCCAGAAAGGTCATTCACACTTCATTTATCATTCTTCTTTGTCTCTCGTGTACAAGAAAAATGAAATTGATCTGAACATTTTCATTTTTTTAAATCTAGACCTCAGAATGTCCCTGCAGCGTGAGGAATGCATGGGAAACCGGCCGCTTTGAAGTGAGCTGATCAGTTCTAGATTGGTTATTTGATTTTAAAGCAGCTTGTTATGTTTCAATTATTGGGTGGAAGCTTAACCCTAGGGTTAGTTAGGTCTTGGTGTGGCCATGTTATTTAGCTGTGTGTGTGTGTGTGTGTGTGTGTGTGTGTGTGTGTGTGTGTGTGTGTGTGTGTGTGTGTGTGTGTGTGTGTGTGTGTGTGTGCGTGCGTGCGTGTGCGTGTGCGTGTGGGTGTGGGTGTGTGTGTGTGTGTTGTGGAAGTGTATCTCTGGTCTGTGAGGAGGCTATTAGTCTAAGATTACTCTCCTACTTTAGCCAACACAGAGGTCTTTGAAACCGAACCCTCCTTTACACGCACCATCAGCCAGTACTTCAGGCTTTGTCACTTTAAAATGTTTGTTTTGGTTCTCAAGCTTCCTGTTTTTTTCTGTCAGTAAAGTGAGAAGTAATTGAAGTAACTCATGCATCAGATGATGGATAGTGTCACTGAGGCCAAAAATCTATATCGTTGTCCCCCAAAGTGGAATAAGGAGTTATTGTTGGAATTATTGAAGGAAATAAGGAAATTTGTTTTATGAGGGAATTTCATTACAGAGATAAACAGACCTGTCAACTTTCCATCAATATTAGGAACCTGCGAGCCCTGAGACCTTCTGTGTGTAGTTCATTTTGTTACTATGTGTGGAAATATTCACTTGATCACACTTACACACTGGCGGTGTGTAGGGAGACGACATAGACTGCAATAGACGTAACAGCAGCTGGTATTGAACCTACATGGAAGAGGTCATGAGCAAAAGTGTCTGCCCTATGTCTATAAATCTGATCTCCCCAACACCGCAACACTGGAGTCTGATCTCCTCAACACAGGAGTCTGCTCTCCCCAACACTGGAGTCTGCTCTCCCCAACACTGGAGTCTGCTCTCCCCAACACTAGAGTCTGATCTCCCCAACACTGAGGTCTGCTCTCCCCAACACTGGGGTCTGCTCTCCCCAACACTAGAGTCTGATCTCCCCAACACTGGGGTCTACTCTCCCCAACACTGGGGTCTGTTCTCCCCAACACTGGAGTCTGCTCTCCCCAACACTGAGGTCTGCTCTCCCCAACACTGGGGTCTACTCTCCCCAACACTGAGGTCTGCTCTCCCCAACACTGGGGTCTGTTCTACCCAACACTGGAGTCTGCTCTCCCCAACACTGGGGTCTACTCTCCCCAACACTGGAGTCTGCTCTCCCCAACACTAGAGTCTGATCTCCCCAACACTGAGGTCTGCTCTCCCCAACACTAGAGTCTGCTCTCCCCAACACTGGGGTCTACTCTCCCCAACACTAGAGTCTGCTCTCCCCAACACTGGGGTCTACTCTCCCCAACACTGGAGTCTGCTCTCCCCAACACTGGAGTCTACTCTCCCCAACACTGGGGTCTGCTCTCCCCAACACTGGGGTCTGCTCTCCCCAACACTGGAGTCTGCTCTCCCCAACACTAGAGTCTGATCTCCCCAACACTGAGGTGTGCTCTCCCCAACACTAGAGTCTGATCTCCCCAACACTGGGGTCTACTCTCCCCAACACTAGAGTCTGCTCTCCCCAACACTGGGGTCTACTCTCCCCAACACTGGAGTCTGCTCTCCCCAACACTGGAGTCTACTCTCCCCAACACTGGGGTCTGCTCTCCCCAACACTGGGGTCTGCTCTCCCCAACACTGGAGTCTGCTCTCCCCAACACTAGAGTCTGATCTCCCCAACACTGAGGTGTGCTCTCCCCAACACTAGAGTCTGATCTCCCCAACACTGGGGTCTACTCTCCCCAACACTAGAGTCTGCTCTCCCCAACACTGGGGTCTGCTCTCCCCAACACTGGAGTCTGCTCTCCCCAACACTGAGGTCTGCTCTCCCCAACACTAGAGTCTGCTCTCCCCAACACTGGGGTCTACTCTCCCCAACACTGGGGTCTGCTCTCCCCAACACTGGAGTCTGCTCTCCCCAACACTGAGGTCTGCTCTCCCCAACACTGGAGTCTGCTCTCCCCAACACTGAGGTCTGCTCTCCCCAACACTGGGGTCTGTTCTACCCAACACTGGAGTCTGCTCTCCCCAACACTGGGGTCTGTTCTCCCCAACACTGGGGTCTGCTCTCCCCAACACTGGGGTCTGTTCTACCCAACACTGGAGTCTGCTCTCCCCAACACTGGGGTCTGCTCTCCCCAACACTGGGGTCTGCTCTCCCCAACACTGGAGTCTGCTCTCCCCAACACTGAGGTCTGCTCTCCCCAACACTGGGGTCTGTTCTACCCAACACTGGAGTCTGCTCTCCCCAACACTGGGGTCTGTTCTACCCAACACTGGGGTCTGCTCTCCCCAACACTGGGGTCTGTTCTCCCCAACACTGGAGTCTGATCTCCCCAACACTGGAGTCTGCTCTCCCCAACACTAGAGTCTGCTCTCCCCAACACTGGGGTCTACTCTCCCCAACACTGGGGTCTGCTCTCCCCAACACTAGAGTCTGTTCTCCCCAACACTGGAGTCTGATCTCCCCAACACTGGGGTCTGCTCTCCCCAACACTGGGGTCTACTCTCCCCAACACTGGAGTCTGCTCTCCCCAACACTGGGGTCTGTTCTCCCCAACACTGGAGTCTGATCTCCCCAACACTGGAGTCTGCTCTCCCCAACACTGGGGTCTGTTTTACCCCACACTGGAGTCTGCTCTCCCCAACACTGGGGTCTGCTCTCCCCAACACTGGGGTCTGTTCTCCCCAACACTGGGGTCTGATCTCCCCAACATTGGGGTCTGTTCTCCCCAACACTGGGGTCTGTTCTCCCCAACACTGGGGTCTGCTCTGCTGTAGTTCCTGTAGAGTCTGGTGTGCTACACTGGAGTGGTCGGAGTAGAGAATCCAATAATATTATAGAGTGTTCATTTAGCTATTGGAAGTGTCTGAGGCCTGTAATATATTTAGTCAGCATATTAAATGTGATATTAAAGATTTTGGTGATGTCATGTGGTCATGGCTGTGTAGATT
The DNA here is from genome assembly GCF_052324685.1 of Brachyhypopomus gauderio. Classification (NCBI taxonomy): domain Eukaryota; kingdom Metazoa; phylum Chordata; class Actinopteri; order Gymnotiformes; family Hypopomidae; genus Brachyhypopomus; species Brachyhypopomus gauderio. The sequence continues at coordinate 14,340,312 of NC_135229.1, forward strand.
CAGTGGTGAAGGGAAGAACCCTGATGAGTTTCTCTGGATGAGGTACTGAATCTCATCCCATCAAAGTGTACTGGTGTCTGAATCCCAGGCTACTAATTACTGGGGGGACTTCAGAGTTTGTAGGGTCACACTAATCATTTCTCAATGTCAGGCGGCCTGTGAAGGCCCTACACTATTTCATGTTGTACGTGTCTGCACTGCGGGTCATATACAGTGTACGTGCCTGTCTGTGTGTTGCCTGAGCTTCTTTAGCTGGCTGGTGGTGTGGGGTGGGGGGCTGATACCACAACAGGAGCCATTTATTTCCGGCTGTGAGACTTGGCCCAGGCTGTGTGCCCTGTGAGCAGCGCGTGAGACGGACACAGTGGCTCTGTGTTTTCCGGCCCAGCAGGACAAGCTTGGCCACACGTACCCTCATGAGCAGATCCACCAATCGGATGTAGGCCCAGGGCATCATGGGAAGGCAAGGAAAGGAGAATAGGAACAGAGTGACTAGGTAGTGTTGAATGAATGAAGCAAACAGGAAAAGTGAGCATAACGGACAACACAGACTGAATTATTGGACTTCTGGAATGGGGTTTGCAGAGACTTAGGTGCAGTAATGTGGTGGAACAGAAGGGGGCAGTGTAATCTCAGACAGATGGTGAGTGCCCAGGGTTGGGGATTGAGGTCAGCGGCTGCACTGATGTATGTCATTGAGAAGCACTTTGTTACGACACCCTCACTGCGGTTACGCCTCATTCTCCCTGCTCTTCATGTCTGGGGATCGCGCCAGCATCACACACATCCTGCGGCCGCAAGCACAAACACAACTCGGTCAACGTCTTTGAGCTGTCACACTGCACCACAGCTCCCTTATTGAAGAAGAGCAGCTGTCCCTGTGATCATCACACTGCCACGCTGTTCCCCAACCTCCACCCTGTTCCCGCTCCACCCGCTCCACACTCCACCCGCTCCACCCACCCGCTCCACACTCCACCCGCTCCACACTGCACCCGCTCCACACTCCATCCGCTCCACACTGCACCCGCTCCACACTGCACCCGCTCCACACTCCACCCGCTCCACACTGCACCCGCTCCACACTCCATCCGCTCCACACTGCACCCGCTCCACACTGCACCCGCTCCACACTCCACCCGCTCCACACTCCACCCACTCCACACTCCACCCGCTCCACACTGCACCGCAGCGTGGTGTATGGGAGGGTGCTGTGTGGGAGAGTGGGCTTACCGAGGCTCTCAGCCAGGCCTGTGGGAAGGAGTCATTATTTACAGTTTAAGGGATGGCCCACCACTGCATGATTCTCCAGACAGGAAGCAGCTGTTGCACTAGGATCTCGGGATGAGAAACCACACTCACCGCTGTGCTGGGATCTCCACACACACCGCTGCACTGGGATCTCCACACACACCGCTGCACTGGGATCTCCACACTCACCACTGCAGTGGGATCTCCACACACACCACTGCACTGGGATCTCCACACTCACCACTGCAGTGGGATCTCCACACACACCGCTGCACTGGGATCTCCACACACACCGCTGCAGTGGGATCTCCACACACACCGCTGCAGTGGGATCTCCACACTCACCGCTGCAGTGGGATCTCCACACTCACCGCTGCAGTGGGATCTCCACACACACCACTGCAGTGGGATCTCCACACACACCGCTGTGCTGGGATCTCCACACTCACCGCTGCGCTGGGATCTCCACACACACCGCTGCGCTGGGATCTCCACACACACCGCTGCACTGGGATCTCCACACTCACCACTGCAGTGGGATCTCCACACACACCACTGCACTGGGATCTCCACACTCACCACTGCAGTGGGATCTCCACACTCACCACTGCAGTGGGATCTCCACACACACCACTGCACTGGGATCTCCACACTCACCACTGCAGTGGGATCTCCACACACACCACTGCACTGGGATCTCCACACACACTGCTGCAGTGGGATCTCCACACACACCGCTGCAGTGGGATCTTCACACTCACCGCTGCAGTGGGATCTCCACACTCACCGCTGCGCTGGGATCTCCACACACACCACTGCACTGGGATCTCCACACTCACCACTGCAGTGGGATCTCCACAGTGGGATCCTCACGGATCCTCATGGTCACTTGCAGCAGGGCATCATCAGTGATGAAGTTTCACTTGGCAGAAAACAAAGATGATTCTTTACGTTCATTCATTCATGGCAGATTGTCCCATGGTGAGAAGAAGAGGAGATTTGAGAAGTCTTCTTCTATCTTCCTACCATCAAGAGGCAGTAGTGGAAGTCACATCATTTCTACTGGTGGCTTCGTCTTTTGACTGATTCATTTTTGCATCGCTTTCTTTGTGGCTTCTGTTACACCCTCTCGCCATGTTAGACCCTCTGACTACTGCTGACAGCAGTACTGCAGCACGGTGACTGGGCCACACTGGTGTGATGTGTGTTCACGGTGACTGGGCCACGCTGTTGTGAGGTGTGTTCACGGTGACTGGGCCACGCTGCTGTGATGTGTGTTCACGGTGACCGGGCCACGCTGTTGTGAGGTGTGTTCACAGTGACTGGGCCACGCTGGTGTGAGGTGTGTTCACGGTGACTGGGCCACGCTGGTGTGAGGTGTGTTCACGGTGACTGGGCCACGCTGGTGTGAGGTGTGTTCACGGTGACTGGGCCACGCTGGTGTGATGTGTGTTCACGGTGACTGGGCCCTGCTGGTGTGAGGTGTGTTCACGGTGACTGGGCCCTGCTGGTGTGATGTGTGTTCACGGTGACTGGGCCACGCTGGTGTGAGGTGTGTTCACAGTGACTGGGCCACGCTGTTGTGATGTGTGTTCACGGTGACTGGGCCCTGCTGGTGTGAGGTGTGTTCACGGTGACTGGGCCACGCTGGTGTGAGGTGTGTTCACGGTGACTGGGCCCTGCTGGTGTGAGGTGTGTTCACGGTGACTGGGCCACGCTGTTGTGAGGTGTGTTCACGTTGACTGGGCCACGCTGGTGTGAGGTGTGTTCACAGTGACTGGGCCCTGCTGGTGTGAGGTGTGTTCACGGTGACTGGGCCACGCTGGTGTGATGTGTGTTCACGGTGACTGGGCCCTGCTGGTGTGAGGTGTGTTCACGGTGACTGGGCCACGCTGGTGTGAGGTGTGTTCACGGTGACTGGGCCACGCTGGTGTGAGGTGTGTTCACGGTGACTGGGCCACGCTGGTGTGAGGTGTGTTCACGGTGACTGGGCCACGCTGGTATGAGGTGTGTTCACTGTGACTGGGCCACGCTGGTGTGAGGTGTGTTCACAGTGACTGGGCCACGCTGTTGTGATGTGTGTTCACGGTGACTGGGCCCTGCTGGTGTGAGGTGTGTTCACGGTGACTGGGCCACGCTGGTGTGAGGTGTGTTCACGGTGACTGGGCCCTGCTGGTGTGAGGTGTGTTCACGGTGACTGGGCCACGCTGTTGTGAGGTGTGTTCACGTTGACTGGGCCACGCTGGTGTGAGGTGTGTTCACAGTGACTGGGCCCTGCTGGTGTGAGGTGTGTTCACGGTGACTGGGCCACGCTGGTGTGATGTGTGTTCACGGTGACTGGGCCCTGCTGGTGTGAGGTGTGTTCACGGTGACTGGGCCACGCTGGTGTGAGGTGTGTTCACGGTGACTGGGCCACGCTGGTGTGAGGTGTGTTCACGGTGACTGGGCCACGCTGGTGTGAGGTGTGTTCACGGTGACTGGGCCCTGCTGGTGTGAGGTGTGTTCACGGTGACTATGCCCTGCTGGTGTGAGGTGTGTTCAAGGTGACTGGGCCCTGCTGGTGTGAGGTGTGTTCACGGTGACTGGGCCACGCTGGTGTGAGGTGTGTTCACGGTGACTGGGCCCTGCTGGTGTGAGGTGTGTTCACAGTGACTGGGCCACGCTGGTGTGAGGTGTGTTCACGGTGACTGGGCCACGCTGGAGTGAGGTGTGTTCACGGTGACTGGGCCACGCTGGTGTGAGGTGTGTTCACGGTGACTGGGCCACGCTGGTGTGAGGTGTGTTCACGGTGACTGGGCCACGCTGTTGTGAGGTGTGTTCACGGTGACTGGGCCACGCTGGTGTGAGGTGTGTTCACGGTGACTGGGCCCTGCTGGTGTGAGGTGTGTTCACGGTGACTGGGCCACGCTGGTGTGAGGTGTGTTCACGGTGACTGGGCCACGCTGGTGTGAGGTGTGTTCACGGTGAATGGGCCACGCTGGTGTGAGGTGTGTTCACGGTGACTGGGCCACGCTGTTGTGAGGTGTGTTCACGTTGACTGGGCCACGCTGGTGTGAGGTGTGTTCACAGTGACTGGGCCCTGCTGGTGTGAGGTGTGTTCACGGTGACTGGGCCACGCTGGTGTGATGTGTGTTCACGGTGACTGGGCCCTGCTGGTGTGAGGTGTGTTCACGGTGACTGGGCCACGCTGGTGTGAGGTGTGTTCACGGTGACTGGGCCACGCTGGTGTGAGGTGTGTTCATGGTGACTGGGCCACGCTGGTGTGAGGTGTGTTCACGGTGACTGGGCCCTGCTGGTGTGAGGTGTGTTCACGGTGACTATGCCCTGCTGGTGTGAGGTGTGTTCAAGGTGACTGGGCCCTGCTGGTGTGAGGTGTGTTCACGGTGACTGGGCCACGCTGGTGTGAGGTGTGTTCACGGTGACTGGGCCCTGCTGGTGTGAGGTGTGTTCACGGTGACTGGGCCACGCTGGTGTGAGGTGTGTTCACGGTGACTGGGCCACGCTGGTGTGAGGTGTGTTCACGGTGAATGGGCCACGCTGGTGTGAGGTGTGTTCACGGTGACTGGGCCACGCTGTTGTGAGGTGTGTTCACGTTGACTGGGCCACGCTGGTGTGAGGTGTGTTCACAGTGACTGGGCCCTGCTGGTGTGAGGTGTGTTCACGGTGACTGGGCCACGCTGGTGTGATGTGTGTTCACGGTGACTGGGCCCTGCTGGTGTGAGGTGTGTTCACGGTGACTGGGCCACGCTGGTGTGAGGTGTGTTCACGGTGACTGGGCCACGCTGGTGTGAGGTGTGTTCATGGTGACTGGGCCACGCTGGTGTGAGGTGTGTTCACGGTGACTGGGCCCTGCTGGTGTGAGGTGTGTTCACGGTGACTATGCCCTGCTGGTGTGAGGTGTGTTCAAGGTGACTGGGCCCTGCTGGTGTGAGGTGTGTTCACGGTGACTGGGCCACGCTGGTGTGAGGTGTGTTCACGGTGACTGGGCCCTGCTGGTGTGAGGTGTGTTCACAGTGACTGGGCCACGCTGGTGTGAGGTGTGTTCACGGTGACTGGGCCACGCTGGTGTGAGGTGTGTTCACGGTGACTGGGCCACGCTGGTGTGAGGTGTGTTCACGGTGACTGGGCCACGCTGGTGTGAGGTGTGTTCACGGTGACTGGGCCACGCTGGTGTGAGGTGTGTTCACGGTGACTGGGCCCTGCTGGTGTGAGGTGTGTTCACAGTGACTGGGCCACGCTGGTGTGAGGTGTGTTCACGGTGACTGGGCCCTGCTGGTGTGAGGTGTGTTCACGGTGACTGGGCCACGCTGGTGTGAGGTGTGTTCACGGTGACTGGGCCACGCTGGTGTGAGGTGTGTTCACGGTGAATGGGCCACGCTGGTGTGAGGTGTGTTCACGGTGACTGGGCCACGCTGTTGTGAGGTGTGTTCACGTTGACTGGGCCACGCTGGTGTGAGGTGTGTTCACGGTGACTGGGCCCTGCTGGTGTGAGGTGTGTTCACGGTGACTGGGCCACGCTGGTGTGATGTGTGTTCACGGTGACTGGGCCCTGCTGGTGTGAGGTGTGTTCACGGTGACTTGGCCACGCTGGTGTGAGGTGTGTTCACGGTGACTGGGCCACGCTGGTGTGAGGTGTGTTCATGGTGACTGGGCCACGCTGGTGTGAGGTGTGTTCACGGTGACTGGGCCCTGCTGGTGTGAGGTGTGTTCACGGTGACTATGCCCTGCTGGTGTGAGGTGTGTTCAAGGTGACTGGGCCCTGCTGGTGTGAGGTGTGTTCACGGTGACTGGGCCACGCTGGTGTGAGGTGTGTTCACGGTGACTGGGCCCTGCTGGTGTGAGGTGTGTTCACAGTGACTGGGCCACGCTGGTGTGAGGTGTGTTCACGGTGACTGGGCCACGCTGGTGTGAGGTGTGTTCACGGTGACTGGGCCACGCTGGTGTGAGGTGTGTTCACGGTGACTGGGCCACGCTGGTGTGAGGTGTGTTCACGGTGACTGGGCCACGCTGGTGTGAGGTGTGTTCACGGTGACTGGGCCACGCTGTTGTGAGGTGTGTTCACGGTGACTGGGCCACGCTGGTGTGAGGTGTGTTCACGGTGACTGGGCCACGCTGGTGTGAGGTGTGTTCACGGTGACTGGGCCCTGCTGGTGTGAGGTGTGTGACACTTCAAAGGGCTGCTTGGTGTTGTGATGGGATCTCCAAACTGGGAAGCAGTTTACTATCCAAACCTTGGCTTGCTCAAAAAGGGGAGGAGTGAAGGAATGAATAGAGAGAGATTGAAGTAAAGAGAGTAGGAGGGGCAGAGAGAAAATGAGAGGAACAGAGACAAGGAACAAAGACAGAGGAGAAAGAGATGGAGAGATGGAAAGAAAAGCAGAACATAGCTACCTGGTTAAACCTTGCAGAAGGGCCAGTTATTGCAGACATGGTGTGGTCAGGGATAGAAACCTGCACAAAGCTCTTCAGAAGATGAGAAGATGTCAGTCTTTAGCCGTGCTTATGATGTGAGGAGAATGCGTGATACATGAGAAAGGGACAAACGCAGAATAACTGCATCCTCTGGTTGAGAATGATCTCACATACTGTCTGTGTGTGTGTGTGTGTGTGTGTGTGTGTGTGTGTGTGTGTGTGTGTGTGTGTGTGTGTGTGTGTGTGTGTGTGTGTGTGTGGAGCCAGTGAACCTGTGCTGGATGTAGGCACTACAGATCTGTACGTGGCAGGATCAGATTTGCTGCTTGAGTTTATCAGCTGTGGCCCAAATTCAGGCCTTTACAAGCGATTCCGCTTCTTTTTCCATGAATGTGTCCATGACAAGTGCCGCCTTCTTTGCACAGACAAGAACCTTTCAGAACGTCACTGGATCTCACCAGAAACATCCAAATATTTAGTCTGGGAACATTTGTGCAGCAGGCTCAGAGCCAAACGCACCACTGGGCCAGTAAGAGGGGGAGATGTGGGGACTGGGGTAACACTAAGAACCCACACCAGCGTCATGGCGACATGCGCGGTACTGCTCCGTAACACCAACCCGGTTACTGACAGCGGGACCAGGACGCACAGGTGCTGGAGTGTGAGACTTCCCAGCAGCTTTAACACAGATGTTTTCAAATCAGTAGCTGTAGAGCTGTGAAACCCCCTCTGGGACGGCAACGTGATCAGCTCAGCTCCCAGTACTGGAGCACCCGAGGGTGTTTGGTTTACCACGACACAGTGTGAGACGTGTTCAGCTCCCAGTACTGGAGCACCCGAGGGTGTTTGGTTTACCACGACACAGTGTGAGACGTGTTCTGCTCATGTTGTGCTTGTCTGTGTGTCTGCCTTCGGATTTGTGCGTCATGGGTTGAAGTTGCAGTTGTGTAGCAGAGTTGTAGAGTTGCAGTTTTGTGTAACCTTTTTATATGACCTGTGTATGACCTTTGATATCATGGGAAAAATGTGGCATAGGTGGGGAGGGGTGGGGGTGTTGAGTCCTTGTGCATAAATGCTGTGAGCTACCGCTAATCTCTCTGTATAAGCATTGGAGACTCTTTGGAGAGTCTATTAGTGGTTGTTAGTGGTTAACACATTTATGGTAGAGCCTATAGAGGTCAAGACAAGGTCACTGAAGGCTGTTTTGACTAGAAGGGCAAACTTAAAGATGTCAGGGGACGTAAACACTGTTACAGTTTAGTGGGGGGGGGGGGGGGGGGGGGGTTGAGATCACTGAGGGAGTTTTTCCACCTTCTCTGCCAAGCTGGACTTTAAACTGTGTATTCAATATATGTCTGTGTTACACTGTCCTCCACCACTTTACACTGTACACATTTGTATTCTGTTAGAAATTGAAGGTCACTCAGCTGGAGAATTACAAAGTGGGACATGTTGTCCACGTGAGGGAGTCTGTCCTTCAGTGGGGACAACATGCTGTAACAAACCTGAAGACATCATCATGTGGACACAGTAGGTCTTCTGGTAAGAGTCAGATGGTCATACACACGCACACACACGCACACACACACACGCACGCACGCACGCACGCACGCACGCACGCACACACACACACACACACACACACACACACACACACACACACACACACACACACACACACACACACTCCTCTTCAAGTGGGGATTGGACTTCCAGTTATACCTTCCAGGTGCCAAACATCTTGGGTTTGTAAGAGAGCAAGAATAATATTACATCTTACAACAAATAACACAGTCAACACAGAAAGAGTTGCACTCCATTTCACAGCTGTTTGGGCATGCGACCTTTGACCTGTGAACTGTGTCCCTACCTCTCACACGCACACACACACACACACACACACACACACACACACACACACACACACACGCACATGTACACACACGCACGCGCACGCACGCACACACACACACACACACACACAACCTCTCCCAGCTACGTAGAAGCTTTTGGACTCCACGAAGAAACTTGTGCAAACTTCCAGAATTTAATATGATATGTAAAAGTAAATTTAATATGATATGTAAAAGTAAATGTAATATGATATGGCTTGAATGATTTTTGAAATTGCCCATGAAGAACTGTGTCTGTTTTAATGACAGTGTTAAACCAGGTCACTGTCCACTCTTCTGTGTAAATACACATGGGAAAAGCTTTAGTTCCTCCTGGTTTGCACCACTGCTGAAACACAATCCAGACTGTCAGAGGTACTGAAGACACTCCACATGGAAACAGACATTTGTTGGCCCCATACACCCTGTCCCCCTACACCCTGTCCCCTACACCCTGTCCCACTACACCCTGTCCCCTACACCCTGTCCCACTACACCCTGTCCCCCTACACCCTGTCCCACTACACCCTGTCCCCCTACACCCTGTCCCCCTACACAGAGGACTGGCAGAGGTACTGAAGACACTTCACATGGAAACAGACATTTGTTGGCCCCATACACCCTGTCCCCCTACACCCTGTCCCACTACACCCTGTCCCCCTACACCTTGTCCCATACACCCTGTCCCCCTACACCCTGTCCCATACACCCTGTCCCCCTACACCCTGTCCCACTACACCCTGTCCCATACACCCTGTCCCCCTACACCCTGTCCCCTACACCCTGTCCCACTACACCCTGTCCCCTACACCCTGTCCCATACACCCTGTCCCCTACACCCTGTCCCCCTACACGCTGTCCCCTACACCCTGTCCCACTACACCCTGTCCCCTACACCCTGTCCCCTACACCCTGTCCATCTACACCCTGTCCCCTACACCCTGTCCCATACACCCTGTCCCCCTACACCCTGTGCCATACACCCTGTCCCTCTACACCCTGTCCCCCTACACCCTGTCCCCTACACCCTGTCCCTCTACACCCTGTCCCATACACGCTGTCCCCTATACCCTGTCCCCTACACCCTGTCCCACTACACCCTGTCCCATACACCCTGTCCCTCTACACCCTGTCCCCTACACCCTGTCCTATACACCCTGTCCCCTACACCCTGTCCCACTACACCCTGTCCCCTACACCCTGTCCCTCTACACCCTGTCCCATACACCCTGTCCCCCTACACCCTGTCCCCTACACATCTCAGGCTTGACCTTGACTCAGAATGACCCACCTGAGAGGTTTGAATATTATTATTATTTTTGAATATTATTATTATCATCTTATTAAGCTTTTTTTTTTACTCCTAGTTAACAAGTTTAATTTTCATTGTAATTATAAGAGATGCACAGACTGCTGCTTTAGTGTTTGGAAGAATGATGGTGCTTAGGGGTTTGAAAAGACATAAAAGACATCTGGAATTTGATGGAAGATAACTATGATTCTTATAATCACATCAGACATGATGAAAAGTCAGATTATAGGAACATTACTTAGCTTAAGGATACAATGTGGTCATTGTGATTTTTCCTTGTGGTGCACCTAGCATGATTTGATATTTATGCATTTGGGATGATTTGAGATGAATGTTCTTCGGATGATTTCAGATTAATAGATAGATAGATCACTTTATTAATCCCAGAGGGAAATTCAATTATTGCAGTAGCCCAAGTTAAAGTTAAAGACTTGGGATGATTTGAGATTAGAGTGTTTGGGATGATTTGAGATTATAGTGTTTGGGATGATTTGAGATTATAGTGCTTAGATGACCTTCCTGCAGGGGAATATTCCCACACCCTCATACACTTTCCGTGTATCTGGAACATCCGTGAAAACAACACTAAGGACCATCACTGGTGTACACTTTGGCACACAAACCAAGAACACAAACTAACCCGACCACATTGTGTTTGGTTTACACTGTGCAGAATCTATACGTTTACACAGCATACTAGCATATATACTGAATGAAAGACTCATATTGCTGCTGTGCATCCATCTGATATTGGAGGAAAACTTTCAATTATTTGTCTTTTTCTTCCTCTAAACGTGCATGTGTTTGTGTGTTTTAATGAAGTCTCCTGGTGGTGGTACTGTGTGGGGTTTTATATGTGTGGACCCCACTGGGTCATACCAGATCCTGCTCAGCTTGTGAGGCCCAACATTCTCCTCGGGACATGAGTAACACAAATAGATTACAAACACACACACATGAACTCACACACCTGGTTACCACCCCCATCTGACCTCTTTAGGAGAGGAAAGCCCACCTACATTGAGCTCAGGTTTAACCCTCTGTCCTGAGTGGCTCTCTCTCTACATCTGGTAGGGGTTACATATGACAGAGTCCAACAGGCTTTTAGCTTATGAAGAACTGCTTTCTCTCTACCTTGAGGACTCATTCTTTCTGTGTGTGTGTGTGTGTGTGTGTGTGTGTGTGTGTGTGTGTGTGTGTAAGAGAGAGAGAGACAAAGAGTGTCATTACCTTTAGTTAGAGATAGACATTAACTTTAGTGCACATGGTAGAGGATCAGATTTCATAAACGCACCTACTTCACGCTACAAATCATGAAGTGTGTAACGTCTTTCTCCATCAGAGACCAGCTCCAGCACAGCAGAGGACACAGGAGAGAAGAGCTTGCATTACAGCCTTATCTGATTTATAACATCCAGTGCCTGCTTTAAAACATATAACAGCCAGTGCCAACTCTAAAACACAGACGCAAGGCCAGTGCATTTGAGTCCTGCACAAACACAAAGACAGCAGCTGTCTCTTAATGCAAAGAGTCAGGTCCATCTGACCCAGCAGTGGACATGGAGTAGACAGGGGGAGACAGGGACACACTGAGCCAGTATCTGTACAGGGGGAGACAGGGACACACTGAGCCAGTATCTGTACAGGGGGAGACAGGGACACACTGAGCCAGTATCTGTACAGGGGGAGACAGGGACACACTGAGCCAGTATCTGTACAGGGGGAGACAGGGACACACTGAGCCAGTATCTGTACAGGGGGAGACAGGGACACACTGAGCCAGTATCTGTACAGTGGGAGACAGGGACACACTGAGCCAGTATCTGTACAGGGGGAGACAGGGACACACTGAGCCAGTATCTGTACAGGGGGAGACAGGGACACACTGAGCCAGTATCTGTACAGGGGGAGACAGGGACACACTGAGCCAGTATCTGTACAGGGGGAGACAGGGACACACTGAGCCAGTATCTGTACAGGGGGAGACAGGGACACACTGAGCCAGTATCTGTATGCACTGCACCTGTTCTTTGCAGTCCTCCTCACTGGTGTTGGACAGCCCAGCTCACACTCATACTGACCACCACACTATGTTCTGAGAGAGAGAGAGAGAGAGAGAGAGAGAGAGAGAGAGAGAGAGAGAGAGAGAGAGAGAGAGAGAGAGAGAGAGACTCACCACATCCGACTAAGACTGTGCTGAATTTTGGACAAGGCATGGGTCATGTGATTATAGGCATGGCTCATGAGATTAAAACAAAGACATGCATCGTCTTTCACAGGGCCGTGCTGCTCCCCGCCCTCTCTGTCTCTCTCACTCTCTCATGTCTGCTGGCCTCTCACTCCCTCTCTCTCACCCCTCCCTTTCACTCTCTCTCTTTCTCCCTCTCTCACCCCTCTCTCTCTTCCCCCCTCTCTCTCTCTTTCTCTTTCTTTCCCTCCCTACTTTTCAGTCTCTCTCTCATTCACTGTCTGTGTATGAGGGTGGAAATGTACTGGCCAGTCCACATCTCTGCTGCTGCTCTGGGTGCCTTTAATTATAGTTAAAGACGTAATGTGTTCAGGACACGAGGAGGTGGACTGTCCGTGGTGAGGGGATTTTCTCCCTCCCCCCTGTCCCACCTCTACTCTCCCCTGTGTCACTCTTCTTTAGAAATTACACAAAGAGCATTTGCAAAAGAGAGGGCTTCCTCTTAGAAGGCATTAAAATATCCCACAGTGAGCGGCTAGCAGGGAAACTGGCAGTGCCGTAGCTTTAGCCTGCACTGATATTTAAAGACAACACTAGATAAGAGTTAGATTAGCTACACACAGGCAGTCCAAACCAGTTACCACACACGCTTCCTGAGTGTAGCCACCACCCTGAGACACTGATCCCCAGACACCATGGGAACCCTGCTTGTCACAGATCTACTCCAGCAAGACCCACACGCTCTTGAATGTTTTATGTTTGTCCTGAGAGTTTCCTCATGTTGCTTCATTTTACCTTTTCTCTATGTGCCATCTCACACTGGCCATGCTGTTTTATTAACAAACAAACAGCAGAACGCTGCACCTGCAGAAGCAGCTGTAGTTCATTACCATCGGGGTCTTTTCAGGACACGTGAGAGAGAGGAGCTTGAAACAGGAATCCAACCCAAAACACTTACTTCTTACTTCAGGTGATGCAAATGTCGCCATGCTCTGATTATACTTATGAGCCTCTTTTACAATGATCTGTTCATGACCTTGGGTCCAGTAAAATGAAATCAGGTCTCCACTTACAGGCAGGGGGCACTATTGTTCTCTCTCACAGAGATCTGGCTGGACAGGCCAAGGTCAGTCAGCATTTGTGGATGGATATCGTGACTCCAGTCAGGACCACAGGCAGTGAAAGAACTAATCATAAACGAATCATAAGGAAACATTGCAATTATTGTGAACAAGTCTAGTGTGACGAAAGAGGTTAAATGAAGTGTGTTGTGTGAGGGAAACACAAATCCTTGCGCTGTTGAGAGACCCTTCACATCCTTCTACCACAGAACAGTGTGCTGGCCAAAATCCCAAATCTGCACATATAGATACCCTAAATAGACAATGCAAGAAGCTAAAGGAATCTTCTCTCCACACACACTCACCCTCTCATTCCCTCTCCACACACACTCCTCCTCTCATTCCCTCCACACACACTCACCCACTCATTCTCTCTCCACACACACTCACCCTCTCATTCCCTCTCCACACACACACTCTCCCTCTCGTTCCCTCTCCACACACACTCACCCTCTCGTTCCCTCTCCACTCACACTCACCCTCTCATTCCCTCTCCACACACACTCACCCTCTCATTCCCTCTCCACACACACTCTCCCTCTCGTTCCACATCATCATCCCTGTTATACACACACCAAATATCTGCTGGACACTCCATCGTACCTCTCCACCATCTCCACACCATCGTACCTCTCCACCATCTCCACACCATCGTACCTCTCCACCATCTCCACACCATCGTATCTCTCCACCATCTCCACACCATCGTATCTCTCCACCATCTCCACACCATCGTACCTCTCCACCATCTCCACACCATCGTACCTCTCCACCATCTCCACACCATCGTATCTCTCCACCATCTCCACACTATCGTACCTCTCCACCATCTTCACACTATCGTACCTCTCCACCATCTCCACACTATCGTACCTCTCCACCATCTCCACACCATCGTACCTCTCCACCATCTCCACACCATCATACCTCTCCACCATCTCCACACCATCGTACCTCTCCACCATCTTCACACTATCGTACCTCTCCCCCATCTTCACACTATCGTATCTCTCCACCATCTCCACACCATCGTACCTCTCCACCATCTTCACACTATCATACCTCTCCACCATCTCCACACTATCATACCTCTCCACCATCTCCACACTATCATACCTCTCCACCATCTCCACACTATCGTACCTCTCCACCATCTCCACACCATCGTAGTCAAAGTCAAAGTCAAATTTATTTATATAGCGCTTTTTACAACACATGTTGTCACAAAGCAAGCTCTACAATTGTATGGGTCTAGATCCCTAATGATCAAGCTAAAGGCGACAGTGGCAAGGAAAAACTCCCTATGATGGTGGGGATTAGGAAGAAACCTCGGGAGGACCAAGACTCAAAAGAGAACCCATCCTCCATTGGGCGGCCCGCTAGCACAAGTCCGTATTTGTGGTCAAACGTAGTTCTAAAGTTAAAGTTAAAGTTGTGGTTCTAGTTCCCAGGCCAAGTAGTCACAGTCCCTTCAGTGCAGATGGAGAGTCACAGGTAGGTGTTGGCATCAGCACGTCCTCTTGTGGCAATGGCACATCCAACCCCATCATCAGTACATCCACCAGCAAGCCAGACCGTCTCCCAGGTGCTTTTAGGTGCTTGGATGTAATCGTCTTAGGTAGAAGCATGCAAAAAGATATACAATACAGGTTGAGTGTGTGGACATCAATTTAAACAACCATTGATTTAAACATACATAGTTCACGTGCCAGTGATTAGCATGTGGCTCCGGCCAGGCTAATCTATAGCAGCATAACTAAAGGGAGGGGTTCAGAGGTGACCACAGTCATGAATTTAAATTCAATTCAATATTTTATCGGAAGCCAGTGTAATGCTGCGAGAGTGGGACTAATATGATCGAATGTTCTAGCCTTAGTTAGGACTCTAGCTGCAGCATTTTGTACAAGTTGTAGCTTCTTTATGGACTGTTTAGAGCACCCAATTAGAAGACTATTACAGTAGTCCAATCTCGACGAGACAAAAGCATGGACCAGCTTCTCTGCATCAGCTAATGAAAGTAAGTGTCTCAGCTTGGCGATATTACGTAAATGGAAAAAGGCAGCCTTAGTGACATTGCATATATGTGTGTCAAATGAAAGGTCTCAATCAATAGTGACAGCTTTTTGTGGTAGATTTAGGTGTTACTGAAAACCCATCTAGGGTAAGGGGAATATCAGCCCAATTGCTTCTAGCAGCTTTGGGTCCAAGAATCGGCACCTCAGTCTTATAGGAATTTAGTTGAGGAACATTAGACGCCATCCAGTTTTTAATATCCTGGATGCAGTTCTCAATCTTGACAGTAGTGATGATATCATCTGGATTGGAAGATATATACAACTGAGTATCATCTGCATAGCAGTGGAAGCTAGTACCATGCCTACGAATGATAGTGCCCAGTGATAACATATATAATGAGAATAATATGGGCCCCAGTACAGATCCTTGTGGGATGCCATATTTTACCTTAGTACGTTCTGAGCATTCGTTATTTACTTGTACAAATTGGTATCGATCTGTCAGGTAGGACCTGAACCAGGAGAGTGCTTGACCTCTTATGCCAATGAGTGTCTCCAGTCTATTAAGTAGAATATTATGATCAATGGTGTCAAAAGCAGCACTGAGGTCTAGCAGTATGAGAAACGAAATGTGTCCTTTATCAGAGGATATTAAGAGATCATTCAGTACTTTAGTTAGTGCTGTTTCAGTGCTGTGATGAGCTCTAAATCCAGACTGAAATAACTCTAAGACATGTTCTGTCTGTAAGAAGGAAGAGAGTTGTGAAGAAACTACTTTCTCTAAAATTTTCGATATGAATGACAGATTAGAGATTGGCCTATAGTTGGACAGTTCCTGGGGATTAAGACCAGATTTTTTAAATTAGAGGCTTGATGACTGCAAGTTTAAATGAATTGGGAATGTAGCCTATAGTCTCAGAGAATAGTTAATCATAGCAAGCAAATGTTCTACATTGCTGTGCAGTAATTCTTTAAGTAGGTGGGTTGGTATGGCATCTAGTATGCATGTGGAGGGCTTAGCAGATTCTTCCAATGAAATAAGCTCCTCACAAGTAATTGGGTAGAAGGACTCTAAAAGAGCATCAGAGCTGACCAGACAGCTGTCAAGGTGCATTGGCAGGTTGACAGGCTCTGAGATAGTATGACAAATTTTTTTCCCTAATTTTATCAATCTTATCATTAAAGAATTTCATAAAATTGTTACTGCTGCACTGAAGTGAGATTAGTGAATTGATTTGTTGTTTTAAATAGGAGTCCTGAATTGTTTTTATGTTTTTCTATTAAAGCCGATAAATATGGGGATTTTGCCGTATGGAGGGCGTGCTTATATTCAGTAAGGCTGCTTTTCCATGATAATTTATATACTTCTAACTTTGAATTTCGCCATTTATGCTCCAGGATCCGCGTGGCTCGTTTGACACTACACGGGTGCTCATTGTACCATGGTGCTAGTCTTCTCTCACTGACTCTCTTATATTGTAATGGCGCAACCTTGTCTAAAGCTGTGGGAAGAGAAGTCTCGATGTGCTTGGTGAAACGCTCTAGTCATTCCAGAGCTACAGGTGGTTCAATGTTTGTCAGATCCGGTAAAATACCATCGTACCTCTCCACAATCTCCACACCATCATACCTGTTGACCATCTCAACACCATCATACCTGTCCATCATCTCCACATCATCTTACCTCCACACCAACTCTATATCCATACCACCTCTACTTCATCATCTTTACTTCGTCATATCTACTTCCAAACAATCTCTACTTTGTATAGAATATAAGTAAAATAATGGATAACAGAAGGATGTAACTGGAATAAATAAGGAAGACCCCCTCCCTCCTTATAAGGACTCTTTACCTCTAGAAGCCTGAAGGGCTTAGGCAGTGCTAATCTTTAGTACCCTCCTTCCTTCCTCTTTCTCTTCATGCCCCATCTGCCCCTCAGATCAAAGTGCCCCTATACCTTTTCTCTTGGCTGCTCAATTAGATGGATTAGTATCAAATTGAGTTTTGATTTGCTCCCCGTTGTGACACCCTCAGAGGGCAGGGAGTGTTAAAGAGAGAGACAGGGGGTGTTAAAGAGTGAGACAGGGGGTGTTAAAGAGAGAGACAGGGGGTGTTAAAGAGAGAGACAGGGGGTGTTAAAGAGAGAGACAGGGGGTGTTAAAGAGAGAGACAGGGAGTGTTAAAGAGAGAGACGGGGTGTTAAAGAGAGAGACAGGGGGTGTTAAAGAGAGAGACAGGGGGTGTTAAAGAGAGAGACAGGGGGTGTTAAAGAGAGAGACAGGGGGTGTTAAAGAGAGAGACAGGGAGTGTTAAAGAGAGAGACAGGAAGTGTTAAAGAGAGAGACAGGGGGTGTTAAAGAGAGAGACAGGGGGTGTTAAAGAGAGAGACAGGGGGTGTTAAAGAGAGAGACAGGGAGTGTTAAAGAGAGAGACAGGGGGTGTTAAAGAGAGAGACAGGGGGTGTTAAAGAGAGAGACAGGGGGTGTTAAAGAGAGAGACAGGGGGTGTTAAAGAGAGAGACAGGGAGTGTTAAAGAGAGAGACAGGGAGTGTTAAAGAGAGAGACAGGGGGTGTTAAAGAGAGAGACAGGGAGTGTTAAAGAGAGAGACAGGGAGTGTTAAAGAGAGAGACAGGGGGTGTTAAAGACAGGGAGTGTTAAAGAGAGAGACAGGGGGTGTTAAAGAGAGAGACAGCAACTGAATGATCTAGTAGCTAGCAGGGTTGGGGGGGGGGCATTACAGGGGTACCTGTGAGGGGAGGTGTAGGGGGTAGGAAGAGGAACCCCATGGAAAGAGGCCCCTTAGCGTTGGGGCCCCGGAAACGTGCATTAATGGGCGGTGAGAAAATTCTTCTGGAACAAAAGGCCTCAGCTCTCATGCGCACTGTGCTCTTAGAGTCTGTGCAGATGTGGGCGCGGGTGCCTGCCAAGTGACTTCATAAGAGGAGTGCTTCACCCCTAATGAACGCAAAGCTTCAATTAAAAGATTTGCTCTCAGCCTTTAAAGTCACTCTGGGACTTTTCTGCGTGTGTGTTGTGTGTGTGTGTGTGTGTGTGTGTGTGTGTGTGCGTGTGTGTGTGTGTGTGTGTGTGTGTGTGTGTATGTGTGTGTATGTGTGTCTATGGTAATAAAGCAAGAAGTGCAGAACAAGCTGTTGGTTGACAGAAATGTCTGAAAGGTTAGCAGTGTGGGTGTGTTTGTGTGTGTGTGTGTGTGTGTGTGTGTGTGTGTGTGTGTGTGTGTGTGTGTGTGTGTGTGTGTGTGTGTGTGTGTGTTTGAAATGTTAGCAGTGTGAGGGGAGTCCTGTGAGCTCCAACATAAATTAAGCAGTTTATTTGTGAGGACTAAATTACTGGAAATGTGTTGACAGCTCCCATTGTTTTTGTTTCATTCTAAGCCAAGCTGCAGTTCTGGTCCACGTACGGATGATGAAGACGAAGAAGAGGAAGCAGAGCACAAACGAACTCAATTAACCTCTTGGAGTATTAACCAGTAATATATCCACACAATCTACAGTACACATGAATGAAGTACAGGGTGAGTCAGGAAAAAACGAATGAATGTAAAGCAGTGGTGGAGGACCAGCACGTATCCAGCAGGAAGACTCTTGCATCATACCTTCAGAGACCTCATGATACACTGGAAATTTCTTGGTCTGTGCTTCATAGCCAAAGAGGAAATGACATAGAGAGGGTGTTATCTTTCACTTCGAGCCAGTGATGCATTGTTAGTGAGTAAGACACCTGGCAGTGAATGTCCTACGAGCAGTGAAAGCAGCAGCTTTGAGGTTCGTGAGGCAATTCTTCTGGGTTGTAGTCATGTGTGCACATGTGTAAGAAGCGCGTGTGTGTTGTGTAAACATTGGTGAAGGATTTGTTGGGATTCTCCCAGTGAGGTAGTGTGTGTGTCTGAGTGTGCGTGTGTCTCCTCTTGTACGCTCGTGTGGCTGAAAGGCTGAGTCATCTCCTGTGTCTGGAGGATCTCGGCCACCTCAGACACTCCCAGGGCTCATAACCCTGTCTCCTCCACCTCCTCATAACCCTGTCTGCTCCACCTCCTGCATGGGGCTGAGGTCAATCTGACCCTCCCCTTCCCCCAGTTCCTAATGGTGTGGCTTTAACAATTCCAAAATTGTTCCATTACCCTCAGCAAAGGTACTCTAAGTCAGACTAAACTTCCTGTTTTAAGAATATTTTGCTCTGGTTCGCTTCAGTGCTTATGCTAAGCTATCCTCCTCAGACACAAATGTGGGACAGGAGAATCAATCCTTCTGTCTGAGGAAGGGAAACATGTTTCAAACACAAGACAGCTAATCGTATTACACTAAAATGCTTACTGTTGTGCACCTACAGTGATATATAAACTATTTCAGTGTTCACTGTGTACAACTACAGACCATAGCTAACTAGCTTACCCAGGCATCAGGCTCTTCAGTTAGAGTAAAATAGCCCGCATTTGTTTTATTTTTACTTTATTTACTTTAGTTTATTTCTGTTCTCTGTTTTGTTACCCTTTTATTGCCCCTTGTTTGAATGGACTGACTACACCACTGCATATTACTCTTAGCACTGGTACACAGCATGCCAAAACCAAACATAAATTAAAAACCAAGCCACTGCAAGACAGGTTCCAGGGCAGCAAGTCTGAGGCTTCACCTCTCAGATAAAGATCACTCTGACCACACAAGAGCATAAGGGCATTAATGCAGTGGAGCGGTTGGCACTTGCTAGGCTGAGATGTATGCTGTGTTAGTCTGTACCTGTTACTGAACCTCCTGATCAAACTCTTATCCCAACAATGACATCACGTCAGTAGCTGTGTGATGACACTCCCATAGGCGGCCGCCTGAGATCTGGATCTACTGAGATATATCACTGCTTCCTGTGACAAAGCAGGAATCATCCATACTAAGGAGTGACTGTTCAAAGAGACAGAAAATGTCTGACACACATTTATGAATAGCTGCAACTCACAAATGCTCACACCAGTCTTGCCACCATCATCCTGTGGAAAAGCTCACAACTGGAAAAGTTGCATTTGAGAACTGGAAAAACCATTGGAAGCAGCACAGACTATCAGTGCTGTGAAAGCAGACGCCTCTCCATTGTCTTTGTCTTATGTATCATTTTGTCCATCACATGACTATTTAAAGGAAAGACTGTCTATAGATTTTTACCATTAGAACAATGTGTCACAGCAGGCAGAGTCACTGCTATCAGTGAGAGATACACGCACAGTTTCATACCAAGATGTCTCCTGCCTGCATGCCACGTTCTACTAACCACCCAGACCTGTCCTGCTTTAACACTGAGTAACCACCCAGACCCGTCCTGCTTCAACACTGAGTGACCAACCAGACCCGTCCTACTTTAACACTGAGTAACACTGAGAACCATGGGTTTAAACATGGAGGGTTTCTTATCATGACCAGGTGTGCACACCTCGCAGGTGGATCAGCATCAGAGTCATTAATCTTGAGGGCATTCCAGAGAGGTTATGAAGCTCGGACAAATGGTTGAACTCACGTGCATTTGTGCTCCCACTGCAGGCCTGTTGTTATGTAAATGTTTGGAGAGTAAAGAATGAGAATATGTTTGAGATCAGCCCACTGCTTACAGCCTCATCAAAGGGGCGATAAATCTGCCCATACATAAAGGGGACAGCAAATATTCAAACACACTCCTTGATTTATCGTCCTGACATTCCCCATGCAAAAACAGCTGATAATACCTCTACCAGTAATCTTGGGAATGTTGGGGCAGGGTAGAGAGAAGCAATGTGAATGGGAAGAACATTCCAGATCCTCCCTGGCAGTGATACACAGATATAGCAGAGCAGTCCACCGGTGTGAGTGTCTGAGAACGGTGCCTCAGAGGACAAGGGTGCGACGCCATGATTACGGAGACCAGTGGCTGAGATGCGTCTTTGAAACACCTCAGTGAATCTTTATGTTCTTGACTCTAATACCACTCTAGTTTCCTGTTGGGCTCAAGAGAGGACTCCATGCTAAGTAGGAAATTAATTTTGGAAAGTTGCACCCATGCATGGAGACGAGGGAGCTGTTCGGCCGGCTGGTCTGTGGCCTGCCTGCTCAGGAGGGCAGTGTTATCTCTCAGGCCTCAGCTGCTACCTGTTGGGTTGGTGCCATGGGGCGTGTATCACTCAGCAGCCTGTGGTGGGTCATGTTTGGAGAAAGTCTTAACTGCTTTGTTGTGCTGCTAAAAGGTTTTGGCTATGGTAAAAGGCAAGAAAGGTCAGGCCATTGTGCTCACAAGAGTCTCTCTTACATGCAAAGTAAAACACAGATTTGCAATAACCAAAATTTGTCATATTCATACTCCCAGAGTTTTTTAAATGAAGAAGTACAGTTTATATACATATATATATATATATTTCATTTAAAAAAATAATTTATGTTAAAAAAGTAAAATGAAGTAAAATGAAGTTAAAAAACATTTTTTGACATATTTTTTTAAATATATTTATACACACACATAAGATATAAACTGCCAAATGACCCTAATCAAACATTTCCACATCTTGGAAGTTTTGGAATAACAACAAACACATAGGTTGACACAGATTTAAATGTCTTCTCAACACAAGCATCTTTACCTGTGACCTGAGACACATGCATGAGACATGAGGAAAGTAAAACAACCATTAAAGGATCTGAGAAACTTTATTAAACAGGAGAAAGATATCAAAGGATTTGAGTCAGTAGTGTTCAAACTCTGATTCAGCCAGGGAGACCACCAACATGACAACCAACACATCCACCGACACGTCCACCGACACGTCCACCAGCACGACCACCGACACTACCACCGACACTACCACCGACACGACCACCGACACGACCACCGACACGACCACCGACACGTCCACCGACACGTCCACCGACACGTCCACCGACACGTCCACCAGCACGACCACCGACACGTCCACCGACACGTCCACCGACACGTCTACCGGCACGTCCACCAGCACGTCCACCGACACGACCACCGACACTATCTTTGTGTGTATGTGTATGTGTGTGTGTATGTGTGTGTGTGTGTGTGTGTGCGTGTGTGTGTGTGTGTGTGTGTGTGTGTGTGTGTCCGGAGGAAAGCCCATACTACGCCAACGCTACAAAGCAACCCATTACAATATGTCAAACAGCCTCAAGATTAATAAAATTGTTTGGAGTGATGAGACCAAAATAATATTTTTTTGGCCTCAACCATAAATACTAAATTTGGAGAGGAGTCAACAAGGCCTTTGATGAAGAGTACACCAGCCCTACTCTCAAACATGGACTACTGATGTTCTGGAGATGTCTGAGCTACACGGGCACATGGAAATTGGATTAAATTGATTACTGAAAATATTCAGCCAGGGTATGTAAATTATGAACATAACTATGACCACAACTATATATGTTTGTGTGTGTGTGTGTGTGTGTGTGTCTGTGTGTGCGTGTGTGTCTGTGTGTGCGTGTCGGTGTGTATCTCTGCTCCACTGCACTCCAAATGGACATATCCTGGCTTAGTCTTGCAAAGGTGAGCCTCACCTGACCTCTGACCTTTAACTCCCCTCCCCCATCTAATGCTGCCTTGTCCTTTCTGAATTTTATTTGACTTTTAGGATCACATGCTTGTTCCGTCAGTTCCACCGACGTCCCCCCTTCTCAAGCAGACACAAGGAAGAGCTGTCTAAGGTGATCATTACGTTTCTCCTTGTCAACATGGATGCTTAACGAAGAACAGAGCAACATATGGCTTACATCACATTGCCTCCTTTTTTATTACAATCACGTTAGGCTGTGGAGAAAAGTGCTAATGGTGCCAGTTTGGACTTGAAAAACACTTCACTTCAGTTTATGTTTCTGTCTATGTTAAGCTTGATGCTTTATCAAAACTTGCCAAATCTGTGATGGACATCATGTGTCAGAGCCAAAGGATTCCAGTAAGGGTAGATGGAGATGAAATGACCTCGCTGATCTGGGTGGGAGCAGGACCTGATTGTTTTGGACTGGGCCTGCAGTGGCTCTGACAACCATGATGGATTTGCCCTGTGGAAACGGAAAGCAAAGAAGGTGTCTGAAGATTCATTAAATCAGGAACACATCACTGTGAGTTCCATCTGCAGCTGACATCAGAAAGTACTCCGTCACTGCTTTCCAGCAATCTGCAGTCTGGAGCGACTGCTTTCCCGTCCTCAGGTAAGGGGATCCAATCCCATGGATTTGTTGCAGTTTAATTAGATGCTGAAAGACATAAATTTATAATTTTGCCCTAAAATGCTATGATATCAAGGCATGAAATCTAGTGGCTATCATAACATCGTAGGCATTTTGCTGACTGAGTCTTTATGATTTGTAATTCCTTTTACATGTTTATTTTATGACTTTCAAGAGTTGCTTCTTGTTAGCAAAAATACCTTCTTACAGATTTTTATAGCTCACTTATGGAAGCTATTACCTGTGAGATGAAGCACAAACATCTCAGCGTGACACACCCTGGAGCTTCTGAGTCTTTCTGGAGCAGTGCCATCATTTTAGGGAAACTGGACTTCCCCGTGTCCTTGTTCGGTGGGTTTTTTACTCCCACAGTTTTGAAACCATTAATCATTAAAACATCAAAGACACTGTCTGGATGTTCACAAAAGCTATATAGATTTCTCCTGTTTTTTTTCCTATGATGGCCTGTCCAAATCAAACATG
Source organism: Brachyhypopomus gauderio (assembly GCF_052324685.1). Taxonomy (NCBI): domain Eukaryota; kingdom Metazoa; phylum Chordata; class Actinopteri; order Gymnotiformes; family Hypopomidae; genus Brachyhypopomus; species Brachyhypopomus gauderio. The sequence continues at coordinate 14,364,213 of NC_135229.1, forward strand.
ATCCATACAACTAAGGAGAGTCATATATATAAACATTTTCACTTTTTACAAAGCTGTTTACTTTTTACAAAGCTGTTCACTTTTTACAAAGCTGTTCATATAATTACTTTATACTGCCTTGTCCAGTACCAACATTTCAAGTTGCAAGTTTCATTTGCAATTAATGGACCAGGAGGCACCAGTAAACCTTATTAGTTTGTACCACTTTAATAAATAATCCAGTCATCCAAAGTCACATTGTTAGAATCCTGAATGTTTTGTTCACTGCCTGTAGAGATTAAAGGAGTTATCCCAGTCTGGTCCAGATCAGCACTGAGACACAAATGAGTGCTGAGACACAAACACAAACGAAATGATCTGGTGATCTTCAGGTAGCTGTGAATCCTTTTCAGAAGGATTGATCAGAAAACCAGCAGGGAAAAATTAACACTGGAACATAATGTCTAAAAGTTTGGCTTTTCTGCTTTGAAAAGGTTACAGTTATAATTTTAAGCATATATAGTTAATATCATACTGCTAGTATCCACAGAAGAAATAAGAAGAAATAGAATTTTAGTTTAGACAAAATAAACAAGTTATAGCATATGAATCAACGACTTGCATTCTTGCTATAAAACACAAGCATTGCGCTAATAATTTAAAATACAACAGAGGTGATAATGAGAGATAATAATAGTATAATGACTAGTGTTTTATTGTGGCATGAATGTGCTTATAAATGTTTTATAAAAACTATTATAAATAGTGGCCAAAGTCATGAAGTGTAACCCAGCTGCGCTGAGGGAAACCTACTACTAAAGGAACACATTCAAGAATGTCACGGACAGGGCGATTTAAAACATTATAGATGAACTTGGAAAAGATGTTTGTTTTTCATGCAGTGCACATGCAAACTACGAAACATTTTCTCGGTTGTGATGTTCAGTGAGATTGTGATGAGTTACACACTAATGATGCTCAGTGCAGTCGGCCACTTACACATAAGCCGTTTCCACACAGTCCCTTCCGCCATAAAATCATGTTCATACTGTGACAAACGAGCTTGGCACACCATGTTCCTGACACTGTGTTCAGGCTGTCATTAACGTCAGATGGACTGAGTGAGAAGACTGGAAGTGACCCCAGAGGCTCAGGATTATCGTCCAGAGAAGCAGTAGCAGTGAGTTCCTGGTGTACTGGCCCAAGCGTTAAACGTTAATGGCAGGACTTTCGTTCTTTATGGCTGCTCTCTGCTGTTTAGCGTTGAGAGGGACGGACCCATGCTGTGAGGTGTTAATGCAACACCCTACAGTCTCCTGTAGGTGTGTTTTTACCGTCTGACCACTTAACCGTGCTTCTCACCCACTGGCCTGTTACAGTGGGCCGTGGCCAAAGCCGTAGTCACGAGTCGCTGTGTGAAGGCCAGTAGCTGGCGTTGAAACAACAGAGGCTTTCACAGGACAACAACGCTACAAGACTGCAAATTCTCTGTGTTAGTAAACAACGCATTGCACTATTTGGGTTGTACTAAATTCTGGCCACATGCCACCCTGAGCTTGTGCCCCTCTGATCTGTTTCCTCTCAGATCACGTGTTAGGTTACTGGATCTGCACAGCTAATGACGAAAAATTCAGCAGTTTAGAAATGTATTTTTTCATTTAAATGAACAACATTTAGCAGACGTTCTTAACCAGAATGACTTTGTCATCTTATCATATAATGAATGCATCATAGTCAGTAAAGTAGGTTATAGTCCAAGGTACCATTGAACTGAGATATTGCCAGATACAGGAGTCAGTGCTGATACCTAGAAAGAATTCTAAAATTAGCATTTCAAAAGTGCAATCCCACACAACAATAAGTGTTAAGAGGGTTCAATAAATCAATCAATTGATCAGCACTACTACTAATTCAGGATGTCACATGACAATATTTCAATAAGTGCAGAACAGAGTGGTCATTTAAATGTTGCACAAATAGAAGAGTCTTCAGGTTGTAGACAGTCTGCTGTTCAGACAGACAGTGGAAGATCACTGGGCTTCCGAAGGGCAGCAAAGTGTCTTGATCTTTATCTTTCATGGGATCTGAAGGATGGTATTTCAAGTTTAGCAATACTTGAAGTTTGAAATGTTTGAGGCATGGATTGAGCTTTCATCACTGGCATCACAGAGAAGGTGTAGTTCAGGGGTGACCAACCCGTCATAGACCAAGAGCCACTTTTATTACAGTGTTACGCCAAAGAGCCACATCAGACATGGGTGAGTGTAGATTGTTGAGCGGGGGGGGGGAGGGGGGGGGGGGGGTGGATGCGAGTGTAGATTGTTGAGTGGGGGGGGGGGGGGGGTGGATGTGAGTGTAGATTGTTGAGTGGGGGGGGGGGTGGATGTGAGTGTAGATTGTTGAGTGGGGGGGGGTGCGAGTGTAGATTGTTGAGGGGGGTGGCGAGTGTAAATTATTAGCTGTGAAAACAGTCAGATGCATGTTTTCCACTACGCCGGTTTTAAAAGTATTAGTGGCTCGCTAGGGTTGTAAACAAACCGCGCACTATGAAAATGTAGCAGTGTGTCGCCCTGTTTGTGCAGGTGAGCCCGCGGACCGGCTGGGGAGCCGCATGAAACCAGGCAAAGAGCCGCATGTGGCTCGCGAGCCACGGGTTGGCCACTCCTGGTGTAGTTCATTCTATAGGTGAACATCAAGGTTTTAAATCTGATGCAATCAGATTCTAGAAGTCAATGAATGGATCACAGCAGTGAAGTGCCACAGATGGGCTTCTGAAGATTAAAGACCAGCTGTGCTGCTTGTCAGGGCCTAATGGCCTGTAGAGGAACATCAACTAGTGAGTTGCATTTGTCAAGCTTTGAGACGACAGGACACTGAACAAGCACAATGGAGCGTCTTGAAGAGTTGACTGTGTAAGTTGCAAAGGAGAAACCTGCATGGCCAGTTTCGCTGAAGAATGATCATCCACAGTTACACTGAGACAGGAGCTTCAGATGGAGTGACCAGGAAGTTCTGTAAGGAAACTGAGGTCATTGTGAGGACACAGAATCCACAGGATGTACAGAAGCTCTGCGCTACTGGGACAGAGCGCCAAATATTGAGACATCATTCATTCATTTGACATCTTTCACACATGCAGAAAACCATGGCTGTGTCAGATGGTAGAAAGGACATTAGATTAACCCTATTGGATTAACCCTAGATTAGATGTAGTGTCACCAGCACTGCAGAGAAACCTGCAGGAGTTATCATATCATCAAGAGTTTGAGCGTAAAAAGAGAAGTGGACCTAGCACCAGTGAAAAGTTGGAGAGAATGAAGAAGAGAATATTGTGATTTACTCTGTCAAAGGCAGCAGACCCAGAAGAATCAGGGGAGATGATCGTTTGGTTACTCTGGTAGCAGGAAGCTTCTGGTCAGGGGTGGGTATCACCACTGATTTCCCAGTTCGATTCGATTCCGATTCACAAGGTCCCAATTAAATTCGATTTTCGATTCGATTCGATCTGATTCAATATCGATTCTTGTAGGGAAATTTCAGATACTATAAAAAGTGTAGTTTGAATGTGAAATGTTGTAATGATACAAGGAACACTCAAACTTAATTAAAATGTATTGTTATTAGTGTTTATACTGTGAACAACAGTTGCATTCTTTTTTTTAATATCAGTTAATGCACACACTTCCACATAGCTCCTTTACCAGAAAAGGCATTGAAAGCAGTTTTGAACAGCCTTTTAAAGTGCAAATTAACTTCATGACTGCTTTCTGACATCTTGGAGATTGTCAAATTTTTTTGCAAGAAAAGGAGCTGATCAACATCTTGAGGAGAGAGACAGCTCCTTTGTGCAGTAACAATATCGCCCGCTGTTGAGAAAACTTCACAGCTTATTTGACACAACGCGACCAGTGTGAGGGTCCCCGCACCGGAAACAACGTAATCGCGGTGGCTCCGTCCGTGCCCTGTCGATTAACAAGGTCGTGCACCTCTTGAATTTTGTAACTTCGCGCGGCCCGCGCTTCAGCGCAAGGAACAAAGTCATGTTTGCAGGGTTCATACACCTTTATAAGGTGGAATTAAAGCACGTCATGTGAGATAAAATGCGAGACGTTAAAACAGTACGCATATGCGAGGAAAATTGGCCAATTCTAAAGATCAATTTCAGGTTTAATAAATCGATATCGAATCATTCAAATGAAGATCGATTTGAATTAAAAAAAACGATTCTTTTAAACACACCCCTTCTTCTGGTAGCAGGACGCTGCTATGAGGGCCTTTAAGATATTCAATGTAAAGACAGTTTGGGGTTCTGGAGCTGCTTCCAGGTGCTTGTTCAAGAACATTTGAGAGGAAAGAGGGATGATACTTGTGTGTAGTAACATATGCTGGATTTCTCTTAGTCCCAAAAATTTGTAAGACTACAGCCGGGGGCTTTCTGTAAAGACGGTGGGTAAGGAACAACACACCGCGTTAGAGAGAGCAAGGGAGAGGTGGAACCAAGTGCCACAAAACAACAGAACTAAAAGGAGTGCCTGAATAAACGCGGACTTCTCAACGCGTAGAAAGAAATAAAGCAAATCAAGGACGCAAGAGAAAGTAGCTGGCTGCTAGCAATAAAAAACTGCTCAAACAAAAAAACCCTTCCCATACACACAGCAACGGGATAGGAAGGTAAACAGGTTGAGGAAAACTTGTTACTGACTGGGAGGTCAGTAAGCGACGCAGGAGATAGGAACTCGAAAAATGACAGAGAAAACAGACAAGATAGATAGGTGACGGGACACCTACAGACGCAAACGTAGCAACAGAGTAAACAGGGAGAGGCTGAGAACGCAACGGCATAATCACAACGAATCAGCAATGATCCGTCTCCACGGGCTTCCTTAAGAAGCCATGGCAACAGGTGAGACAGATCATTGCTGATTGCGTTGCTGAAGTCTAGGGCTGGCTCGGGTGCCCCTTGTGGAGGTAGATGGCACGGCATCCGAGCCAGCCCTGACACTTTCTCCTTTAAAGCCCCTCAATTATGGAATAGCCTTCCAGCTCCAATCCGAGATTCTGACACAGTTCCAATCTTTAAATCTAGACTTAAGACTCACCTATTTAATCAAGCCTTCAGCTAATATTCCCTTGTAAGGTGTAGGGGCTCGGGGGCCCCCAGACATTGAGTCTTCTGGTAATCTGAGATGTTGACGCTGTCATCCAGCTGTGTCATATCTCAGAAAGCAATGTCTCAGTGAGCCCTCATGACTGTGGTCACCTCTGAACCCCTTTAGTTATGCTGCTATAGATTACCCTGCCGGAGACACATGCTAATCACTAGAACGTGAGCTATGTATATTTAAATAAATGGTGGTTTAAATTGATGTCCACACACTCAACCTGTATTGTAAATCTTTTTGCATGCTTCTACCTAAGACGATTGCATGCAAGCACCTGGGAGATGGTCTGGCTTGCCAGTGGATGTACAGATGCCGGAGATGGATGTGCCATTGCTGCAAGAGGACGTGCTGATACTAGCTCCTACCTGAGGCTCTGAAGGGACTGGACCCATATGATTGTAAAGCTGCTTTGTGACAACATGTGTTGTAAAAAGCACTATATAAATAAATTTTACTTGACTTGATGACATCTGCTGAGAGTAATCCTCTTCAGAGTGGGAACACCCTGGCACTCTTGACTGCAGTAGCTTTCAGGGATAAGGAGTTATTGATGATGGTAGTGATGAACGGAGGTATATTTATCAAAACTGTATGGAAAAGAGTGGAAGGAATGGAATCCATTAGACAGATCGTTTTGTTTGTGGATCCAAGAGAAAACAGGTGAGAGTTCCATTTGACAGGTTTGAACCCTGGTGGGAGGAGTGGTAACACAGGAAAGGTTAGGCAGATTATGACCTCTTTAATGATTGTACATTTCTCTCATCTTTATCAAAGTGTTTAGAAAAATGACCTTTGATCCTCCTCTATCAGCCGTCCCTAACCCAATGGCTGGACTTGTTCTCTGACTGTGGCGCTGAAGGCTGTGTGGACGCCAGAACGTTCTGACTCCTGATGCTCCTGACTACTGTCCCCTCCTGTACCTCAGGAAGCCAAGCCTGTGTGCTCTGGGGACTGGAATGGGGTATGTTTCCACACCTGGGGTATTAATGGAGTCCACAGAGAGTAAGAGGAGTGGATATTGGACAGAGACAGCTGGACAGAGACAGCTGGACAGAGACAGCTGGACAGAGACAGCTGGATAGAGACAGCTGGACAGAGACAGCTGGACAGAGACAGCTGGACAGTCCTATGAGATGATTGTCCTGTGTTCTCTCACCAGGCTCAGCATATGTGAGCCCACGAATCTTCAGTCAGCACTGAACGTACAGGAGCTGCCCTGGGATGTTGTACAAATAAAGCACAAAGTATATCAGAGAACAAGATCATTCACTAATTATATTTATGACTGCATCAATTATTTTATCTTTATAAATGTACCAATATTGAAAGTATTTGACTTGGACATGTGTATAATAACTTAAGGCAGTAAATGAGTGTGGACAAACGTCAGTCTCACTAACGTCACTGTCTTGTGATGAAGAAAAACACAGTAGACAACCACCCCACCCCCCAAAAAATGAGGAGATGAATTGTAATCCTGATATTTCTCGTAAAATTCACACCCTTTTTCAAACAAAAACAAAAAATAAACCAAAAACAGTACTGCCTCTGTTTGGACTGTGTCAAAGTTGTTAGGGCAGCATAGACTGATTACGCTCCTGAGAGCACAAGTCATCTGGAACCTTTCCCTATCTCTTTCTTTCTCTCCGTCTCTCTCTCTTTCTCTCTCTTCATCCCTATGACACAAATACAGAGGACAGACATGGGGGAGAGGCAGTAGTGCATCTTCTTATTTTCCAACCTTGGGAAATGGAACATTCACGTTCATGTGGTGAGTTGCAGGATGAGAGGAAATGATGAAGAAGATGATGATGATGATAGAGCATGATGTTGGTAACAGGAATGATGATGATGATGATGATGATGATGATGATGATGTTGATGTTGAAAATGGAAAGTTGTACAACCACAAAGTGAAGGACCTCCAGACCTTCATCATCACCCCTGTAGCCCTGTGCCCATTGCTCATTGGCTACCACCAGATGCTGACAGCTCAACACCAAGACCAAGCCTACATTAAAGTCCCACAACCATTTCAATTTCTACATCAGCATTTGAGGTTTTCGACTCCATCTAGATCCCCATGATGCAAGAACATGATGCAAGAACTTTGTCTTAAATTACAGTGAATTCTCAGATGACATCAAATAAAGCAGTTAAAAGATATAAAACTACATGAAGTGGTGCTTTGAAGCTGGTCCTCCCTGTGAGAACAAGGTTTTAATGCGTTTCTCCTAGTATTTTTGTATTGTTGTAGTGTTTTATAAAATTTGAAATGGTAACATAGGAAGGGTTGTGTAGGTTAATCATCTTTAATGATTGTACATTTTTTCCCATCTTTATCAAAGTGGTTAGAAAAAATGACCTTTGAGCCTCCATTGTCAGCCATTCCTAACCCAAAGGCTGGAGCTGTTCTCTGTGGCGCTGAAGGCCACCCTGGATGATGAGAGCTGGATACACCCGTCTGTGTGGATACACCCGTCTGTGTGGAAGTTGCAGGAGGAACTGGAGAATAAAAATGAGGCAAATACAGATCAGTTAAATGCTAATTTTAATAATGACATAATGTCTCAGTTAATAACAGAACTGTACTAAAACAACTTAACAGGGCACTGTTAACACTAAGAATGGTTAGTTGTATAAATCCAGTGGGTTCTGTGATCTTGATATAATGACCCCAAATGATCCTTTATGACTTTTTTACAGCTTTTGAACATAAAAGCCTGACATCACACATCTAATTTGGTTATTAGATGTGGTTATGAATTTGTGACATTTTCTTAGGGTAAACGTGTATTCAAACCACAGACGACTGGAAGAAGATAATTCATCAAAAAAAATTACATAATTTGACACTCAAATGCAGCCCTGGTTGTGACGTACACCATTACTGATAAGGTGGACTTGACCTTGATTTTCAGATCATTATT
>NC_135229.1:14379783-14389783 GCF_052324685.1 Brachyhypopomus gauderio
TGAGACCATCACTGTCTCTCAGGTTCAACCAGGTTGAGACCATCACTATCGCTCAGGTTCAACCAGGTTGAGACCATCACTGTCGCTCAGGTTCATCCAGGTTGAGACCATCACTGTCGCTCAGGTTCATCCAGCTTGAGACCATCACTGTCTCTCAGGTTCAACCAGGTTGAGACCATCACTGTCGCTCAGGTTCAACCAGGTTGAGACCATCACTGTCTCTCAGGTTCAACCAGGTTGAGACCATCACTGTCTCTCAGGTTCAACCAGGTTGACACCATCACTGTCGCTCAGGTTCATCCAGGTTGAGACCATCATTGTCTCTCAGGTTCAACCAGGTTGAGACCATCACTGTCGCTCAGGTTCATCCAGGTTGAGACCATCACTGTCGCTCAGGTTCATCCAGGTTGAGACCATCACTGTCGCTCAGGTTCATCCAGGTTGAGACCATCACTGTCGCTCAGGTTCATCCAGGTTGAGACCATCACTGTCGCTCAGGGCATCTCCATCTACACACCTGATCAGACACTCATCTCGTTCCACATCCAATCTGATGGCTCTGTGTTTTTAGAAGCTCCTGTTCTTTCAATCCACTCCACCAGTTTTCATTTCCATGAAAATGGCTGAATGAGAAGTAGAGTTCACTAAACCTGTAATCAGATTTCATTAACAGGACTGACAGTAGAACTCACTACATGCAAATATTACTTACAGCATCTGCTATTTGGAAGCAGTGTATAGTATAACTCGTAGTCACCCGATGATGCTATGAGCTGTTATGTTATGTGGATTAATGTTGACTTGCTACATTAACTATTTTGGCCATAAATGCTTGAAACATTGAAATAGTAATGCAGATAGACTTTGATAAAAAGTAACTAAGTGATGTTATGACACATGGCTAGAAAAACACAAAGTGGTGTGCAGAAAGGTAACACAATGAAACACAATTAACACATAAAGATGAGCAGAGGAGAAACCTACCCTTAACGACCCACCCTTAACGAACCACCCTTAATGAACCACCCTTAACCAAACGATTTCTGTTCACATCGAAAGCTATTTGTGTTCATCGAAGAAAAAAAAAGACCTAGGGAAAATTTGTCATTGGGTCACTTTTTATACATAAATATACTTCAAACACAAATTTGAGTTTCTTCTGATGATTGATGGGATGTAGGGTTGGTGAGGGAGGACTGAGGGGCTGATCCTTGAGACCAGAACTGGATGACTTTAATTTGTATGGAACCACTAGATATATGCTGAATTGTTTTGTACTGAGGGAAGACAGAGAGAAGTTAATGTTAAGTGGCTGCATTACTGTGCTTGTTCTCCGCAGGTCTGGAGCAGCTACACAGTGATTGATACTGATGGATGTCCGTGGAAGTCAATCATCATTTCCACTGTTTTACTTGTTTTCAGTTTCAGATAATTATATGTCAACATGTTTATTTGCAGAAGATGAAATGGTTTGCCCATGTAAAACCCATGTAACTGCTCACGGTTACCATCTTGGTTCACAGGAACTGACCTCTTAGCTGTCAGAATATTTGGACAAGACATCAAATAATCAGATAAATAACTAGTGACCAATGAAGTGAAATGAAATGTCATTCACAGGATTAAATCTACATATACTGTGTTTCCAAGTTAGTTGTTCAGAATAGACATAGTCATGAATGCACCTTTCCTCTGAAATTCTACTGCAAGTGCTGTCTTGGTGCGGAAAGAGGTGAGGTGGCCCAGAGCGTGCACACACACACACACACACACACACACACACACACACACACACACACACACACACACACACACACACACACACACGCACACGCGCACGTGCACATGCACACACACACACACACACACAAACACAAACACACTCACAAACACACACACACACACACACACACACACACACGCACACGTGCACATGCACACACACACACACACACAAACACAAACACACTCACAATCACACACACACTCACACACGCACACACACACACTCACACGCACGCACGCACACACACACACACACACACACGCACACACACACACTCACACACACACACACACACACACACACACACACACACACACACACACACACATACACACACACACACACAAGCTGAAGAGTCTGAGCTTGTTAGCTCAGCTGAGACGAGAGGCTGAACAGATGTTCTACTTCAGACTCTGAGTTTGCCCAGAGGGTGATTGATACTGCCAGCACTGCCCGCCCCAGACAACGCTGAGACTGACCACACCAAACCACACACACGTTACCCTGAACTTAGAAGGACCACCCTCAGCCCAACGCAAGAACACAGAATGTGGACACACACAGACACGAAGACACACATGTACACACATGTCCTTGAGGGTGTCGTAAGTTTCACACAAGTTGTGTCCCACTCGCCAAACCAGAACAAGAAAACACCTCCACACATATTGTAGCTACAACTAGCTGCATGAAGCTAGAGATGTAAATATATTTCTGGAGGATTCTGCAAGCGTCTCAAGCTCTCTGCATGGGTTACAATAACATGGGCGCTTTAAAAAAGTCTTCATTTCTAGTGTTGTGGATATTTTCCGTAGGGTTTTCTCATAACATAAAACTTCAGGAGATTTATTTCATAATCCTCTTCCTCTGTTGCGGAGCCAAAAAAAGTTATTGGCTGAAGACTAATTAGTTGGACTAAGCATGACTCCTCGTGACCTCTGAACTTTGACCTCAGCAGTAGCGGGTGGCCATGTGTGATCAGAGGGGGGTCTGGTGAAAAAAAAACACACACCATGTCTAGTTGCATTTCAGCTCTTCTGATGGTGGTGTGTCTCCTCTACTGCTGTGTCCTACTCCCTTTCATTCCAGTTGTTCTGATTCTTAACTGAACATGATTTGAGTTTTCTTAACTGACTTGGATCTGTGCTTGTTGAGAATTCCCATCGGGTGGTTCTGGGCTCACAGTGAGCACAGATCTGATGATGTGTTTTACAGTGGGAGGAGTGGACCATAGCACAGCCCGTCTCCAAAACAACACACACCACGCATGTTCATGCAAGCAGTGCAGTTACATGATGATGGTCATATTTCTGAAACTTCAGGAACTGAATCGTTCTGTACCACTTCTCATTTCAGTACAACTACAGCTGCTAACACCAATGTGACTAACTTTATTTTTTCACTTTATTTCTATTGTATATAGACATATATAGTCTTGAAAAGATGAAAGAATTGAGCATGGCATTTGGTGGGAAATGAACATATATGTAATTGTGCAAACACACACAGACACTGTGTGTCACAAGAGAGACTAACCTGAGGATATGAGCAGACAGACACTGGGACTGTTTTATCCCCTTTAAAACACTGATAAGGGGCAGATAAGCCTTTTATGAGACTGCTGCTCCCATGGGAGTAATGAAACCATCTAGACGTACCTACAAACTCACACTGATTGTGACAAACTCTGAGTGAGTGTGTACACACACACACACACACACACACACACACACACACACACACACGTACTCACGCACACAGACAGACAGAGAGAGAGAGAGCTCTTCTAAATTGTTTCTATAGGCTACATGTGCTTCAGTTCTGAAGTACAGGTATAGCCATAATATTCCTATGGATTCATGTGAAAAGAATTGCTGTGTGTCTCTTTTGTGTGTGTATGTGTGTGTTAAATTGGAATCAACAGCTTTACGTGGTGAAAATGTAGTTCCACTTCAAGGACTCCACTCCATATACAAATACACATTCATATACTCAAGAGAAAATAAGGAGGAGTCCCTGTTGACTCAATAAAGAAAAACAACTCTTTTCAAAAGGCGTCACTTTCTGCTTTAACTAGACAGTTTGTTGTAGTGAAAAATTTACTTACTCTGAGACTTTGTGATTTTTAAGAACACTAGTAGCTCTTTAATTACGTTTCCAGACGTCATACTCTCCCCTGTGTCTTTAACCCTGACGACAGCACAACCATGGAAACCACGCCCCTAAATATTGACAAGCACGGCATCTCGGGTTCAGTCTTACAACACGATTGGCCAGCCAGGTCTGTGTTCTCATCACTCACAGCAAATAATCCCTAGAGGAAGTCTCTCCTATGGGTCACAGGGTCACTGTGAAGTAGAGAAACTTTAACATCACTGTCTTTAATCAGAAAGTAGCCACTGTTTATTTTTGTGGTTATAAAAAATATGTTGAGCATCTTAAATCAAAGTGCAAAAATGCAATTTTGTAAATATGTGGATTTACATTTTCATCCATCAAAGGGTTGACCAACAGGGCAGAGAGAGAGGGAGAGAGAGAGAGAGAGAGAGAGAGAGAGAGAGAGAGAGAGAGAGAGAGAGAGAGAGAGAGATGAATTTTCTCTTTGTTAATGAAGGTTGTGAGTTTTGCTCCGCTTTAGATTTGCTGAGCTGTGCATGTGCGTCATGCTGCCCTGAGATACCACAGGTCTAGATGTAAGGGCTTTATTTTACCCTAACCCTAACTCTTACCCTTACCCTAGCCTTTACCCTAACCCTAACCCTAATTCTTACCCTTACCCTAGCCTTTACCCTAACCCTAACTCTTACCCTTACCCTAGCCTTTACCCTAACCCTAACCCTAATTCTTACCCTTACCCTAGCTTTTACCCTTACCCTAACCCTAACTCTTACCCTTACCCTAGCCTTTACCCTAACCCTAACTCTTACCCTTACCCTAGCCTTTACCGTAACCCTAACTTTTACTCTTACCCTAGTCTTTACCCTAACCCTAATTCTTACCCTTAACCTAGCCTTTCCCCTAACCCTTAACCTAACATTAACCCTTACCCTTACCCTAGGGCACATCCCAACCATGCTAGAAGCACCATAGTCATACACTGTATTGCCAAAATTCAAATTATCGGCATCAGGTGTTCCAATCACTTCCATGCCAACAGATGTATAAAATTAAGCACCAAGCAGACTGATGTGACGAGATGTGAAAGAATGGGTTACTCTCAAGAGTTCAGCGTGGATCTGTGCAGGGGTGGAAAGTAACTAATTACATTTACTCACATTACTGTAATTGAGTACTTTTTATGAGTAATTTGTAATTTTCTGAGTAGTTTTTGAAATATGTAATTTTTACTTTTACTTGAGTACATTTTGACCCAAGTAGTTTTACTTCACTACATTTGAACGCCTTCACATTACTGAGTAAAAAAATATTGATGGTGAAAAATTTTATGCGGGAAGAAATTTTAAACTTCTGAGTCCCAGAACTGAAGGCCAATTGCGTGGCCTTGCCTTGCGTATGCCCTTTCCATTGTCTCATAATCAGGTCGTAATCTGGTGCACTTATTTCTAAAAGGATGAGATTGTTCTATCTTTAAATCTATCCGTTTCTGTCTATATTTTTTAATCTATCTATCAGGTTCTGTGGGATCCTGTGGACATTTTATTGTGAAAAGTGGAATCCTGTGGGCACTGTATGAATAGTTGGATCCTGTGAGGGTTTTAAATAGTGGAATCCTGTGCACATATTGTTTTATTTTGAGATGTGGGATCCTGTGGTCATTTTTTATATTTTATTTTGAGTTGTGGCAACCTGTGGGCATTTTATTGTGAATAGTGGGATCTGGTGGGCACTGTATTTTGAATAGTTGGATCCTGTGAGCACTTACTTTTAAATTGTGGGATCCTATGATCATTTTTTTATTTTTGATGTGGGATCCTGTGGGCATTTTATTGTGAGTACTTTGATTTGTGGCATCTTGTGGGCACTTAATTTTGTGTGCATTTTGTTTTTTGAATAATTTGTAATTTAAATTTCTTTTCTTATCATAGTGTTGTCCGTTGGACAATGGGACTGAAAATTGTTTGCACTTTATGGTACAGGTTGTGACTGTCCTTGTGCTGTGAGGAAGTATGTTCCTGAGCCCAGCTGATCTTTTTGCAAGTGTGGATGTGCACTTAAATACACTTTGAAATCGATTAAAACAACTTGTGCTGAATTTGGTTCATGATTCATTCATGCATTAAATAACTGAAAGTAACTAAGTAACTTTTACTCAAATTACATTTTAAATGAAGTAATTTTGTACTTTTACTCAAGTAAATTTTGAGATGGGTAATTTTACTTTTACTCTGAGTAGATTTTAGGCAAAGTAATGATACTTTTACTCAATTACAATTTTCAGTACTCTTTCCACCTCTGGATCTGTGATAGTATGCCACCTGTGCAACAAATCCAGTGAAATTTTGTGAAATTTCCTCGCTCATAAATATTCCACAGTCAACTATCAGCTGTATTATAAGAAAATGGAAGTGTTTGGGAATGACAGCAACTCAACCATGAAGTGGTAGGACACGTAAACTGACGGAGCGGGGTCAGCAGATGTTGAAACGCATAGTGTGAAGAGGTCGCCAACTTCCAAACTTCATGTGGCCTTCAGATTAGCTCAAGAACAGTGTGCAGAGAGCTTTATGGAATGGGTTTCCATGGTTGAGCAGCTGCATCCAAGCCATACATCACCTACATCACCAATGCAATGCAAAGCATCAGATTCAGTGATGTAGTGATGAATCACGCTTCTTCATCTGGCAATCTGATGGACGAGTCTGGGTTTGGTGGTTGCCAGGAGAACGGTACTTGTCTGATTGCATTGTGCCAACTGTAAATTATGGTGTGGGGTTGTTTTTCAGGAGCTGGGCTTGGCCCCTTAGTTCCAGTGAAAGGAACTCTGAATGCTTCAGCATACCAAGACATTTTGGAGCTGACCCCTTCCTCTTCCAAGGCAAGGACCATAAAGACAGGGATGGCAGAGTCTGGTGTGGATGAACTTGACCCAATAGAACGTCTTTGGGATGAATTCGAGCGGAGACTGAGAGCAAGACCTTCTCGACCTACATCAGTTTGTGACCCCATAAATGGGCATCTGGACGAATGGTCAAGAATCCCTGTAAACACACTCCTAAACCTCGTGGATAGTCTTCACAGAGGAATTGAAGCTCTTCTAGCTGCAAAGGGTGGATCAATGTCATATTGAACCCTATGGATTAGGAATGGGGTGTCACTTAAGCTCATATGTGATTCAAGGAAAGTGAGCAAATACTTTTGGCAATATAGTGTAGGTGCTGCTTCAGTAAATCTGATGGACTTAGCCACATTTGATCAGCTGAAACGATCAAAATTTAATTTTCTGTGGAGCTATGTTTAAACTTCATCACTGTATTACACTTTTCTACAATGAAACCTGAAGCAACAGGGAAAGAATATGCAAGCTGTGACAAGTGATGACTGACGTACAGTGTGTTGTTTTTTTTTATTAACGTTGTTGTTGTTGTTGTTTGTGAGGCTACATGTGTTCTGTGTTTGTCAACATGGATCATGTTAAAACAGACCTGCTTCCCAGAGGGGTTTTACATCTGGAAATGAACTGCAGTGTTTGTATAGGTTCATATTGCCCCCCCGCCCTCCAAACCCAGCACTCCCCCAATACCCCCCCTAAATAATCTCTCTAAATACCCCCCTCCTCCATCCTCCCAGACATGTGTACTGCAAATAGAAATGATCACCGCTGCAGAACAACTACTCATTTCCAGGATCGGACGACTTTAAAGCAGCACTGTGCAGAAACATTGATCAGAATTTAACTTTCCTTACTTTGATCAGTTAAGTGCAGAGGAACTATGTGAAGTGATTTATATGGCCGTGTTTGTGCTGGGTCTCTCTGCCGGGGTAGCTGTCTAACACATGCATATCAACCCATTATATTGCAAAGATGACTAAAGATGACGCAGGTGTTAGGTGTGACATGAACCTCTTGTGAAGCTGCTTTTCCCTCTCTGTTCATGCAAATCTGAATCCCTGCATTACTAAATGTACAATATATACAGAACCTTTTGTTGCTCAAGTTCTTTATTGTAGAAAATGTCAAATATGAAAATTTAGAATGTTTTCATAATATTGCAAAGCATTACAATGTTTGTCATGCTCAGCCGGTGGTGTTTTACACTACATGAAGCAGTGAAGACCCTCCTGCTTCTGTCTGACTCAAATCAACATTTTATGAAAAAACATTTCTGCTAAAGTGTCTATCACAGTGTATTTATCAAAACACACACACACACACACACACACACACACACACACACACACACACACATACACACACACACACACACACACACACACACACACACACACACACACACACACAGACTGGGTGGCTCCACCTGGATTGTTACAGTATTGCATTTTTCTATGCTGACAGAATTTACACACAGTTTAGTCTAATGATTTTTCGAAGATTTGAAAAATTGTTGAATAAAGATTTCAATGACAATTATTTTTCGTTTAGTCTAAATAAAATATGTAAATATCTTTGCTCAAGGTTCAGGCTGAGAGCCATGTGTATCCACCCGTGACCTAAAACATTTTTATCGAGAATTGGATGCTCATAATAAAGCCTCAAGATGTTTGAGTGGGATATGTGTGGGATGTGTGTGTGTGTGTGTGTGTGTGTGTGTGTGTGTCTATCTGTCTGTCTGTGTCAGTGTGTGTGTCTATATACAGTGTCTATATTGATATTATGATGTTATGTATTATGTGTGTGTGTGTGTGTGCGTGTGGTTTGTATGACATATCGAGAGAGATACAGACATTTTAACTCTTTATCCTCCCTCAGAGAGGCAACCAACCCCCCCCCCCCCCCCCCCCCCCCACACACACACACACACACACACATACATACATGCATGCAGACACACCTGAATGCAAACACACATTCTCAGCATGATTCTCCCTTAAACACAGACTCATATACTCTGTAGTTTTCCCACAGACCTTGTCAAATCATTATATTAAGTGTCCCAACGCCCAGCCTAGACCCACTGGGCTAAGTAACATTTACTCTGAGTACATGTAGCAAACACGGATAACACACTGCACTATTTGTACACATAACAAGGAGGGAACCTAAGTTAAAACATTTAAAATCACTTTAATTTTAAAGCAGCTTATTAACTTATCAAACTCTGGAGAGACACTATACTCCTTATGATATAACAGTATTTGCAGTTATGTTTCTGTGTGAAGCAATCATATAGTTGTAGGTAATACAGGTGATATGCATGGTGTGTGCAGGCAGTGCAGTTATGAACTGTAGTGATGAAGGGATCTGACTTCTCAACTTTTAATCAAATGTCATGAAAAGGTGCTGTGGGAGAAAGTCAATGAGATGAGGAAGACATTGTGGGACCCAGCAGACCTCAGCAGACTTTGTCTGATCTCTATCAGACAGGTCCAGGGCCAGACAGCTGAGCTGGGCCAGAACCTCAGTGGATCTGAGGGTGGATCCAGTGCCTAGGGTTTTCAGAACCCAGGAGGGTGGAGGAGTTGGTGGAGGGGAGGAGGAAAGGAACTCAACGTCTCTGGGTCATCCAGCAGATCTCAGGGAGGACCAGCATGAACTAACCCAGCCCACTGGTCTAAGAGGAGCCATATTTGGCAGAGACATCTTACACAATCGAGCAGAGTGGAGTAAACAGTCTTCTTATATAAGCTGCCTCCTGCAAACCCAAACATGTTTTTTGTGGCAATGTTTTGGATCTTGTACTGTCTCTGCAGTTTGGATTGAGCACCCTAATTGATCCTTGATGTTCATTTGCAGTCTATGTCCTACACACACTGAGGACACATTAGTCTCTGAACAACCAGATGGCATATACAAAGATGAATTTAATAATGATTAAATCATTGCATTTTATATTTTCAGCATTTACCAGATGCTCTAATACTGGTTTACCTTAATGAGACTGGGTTAATTCATGAGATTGGTGGAGTTTGTGGGGTTTGTGGTATTGTTGGGGATTGTGGGGATTGTGGGGTTGTGGGGTTTGTGGGGTTTGTGGGGATTGTGGGGATTGTGGGGTTTGTGGGGATGTGGGGTTGGTGGGTTGGTGGGTTGGTGGGTTTTGTGGTATTGATGGGGTTTGTGGTATTGGTGGGTTT